>NC_091207.1:10118838-10388838 GCF_040958095.1 Procambarus clarkii
AACACAGTGTTTTCCATTACATAACTAGCACATTATATAATGGTCATTACTGGTGAAATTCCTATATAAATGGGTGATATAATTACCTGGCCAAACTCAAGTACTAAAGTGACCAAGACATATCGAGTGCCATAAATTCAGTCACCTACACATTCTTTAGTTTTACAATCCAATTTATACCATAGCTTTTTCCAAAAGGATAATAATGGTAGTTTTGAATCCAAGTAAAGGTCTGCAAGTCGTCTTAAGTAGAGGATTCAAATTCATCAATCAATAGTTTCCCTAATTTTTTTTAACCAGTTTTTTTGGATTATTTTGCATGACTTTTTGTTATCCATAAATATTCATAGTAATCATCCACCATATTCATGATCCGGGCTTCTGTTCACTTACTTGTTCCAGTTAACTTTCCCAGATGATGATGTAGCTCTGTAAAAGCTGGTTCGTTTTCATTACACTCAGCACATGCATAACAGCCACTCTTTAATTATATCAAATATGAATTTCAAACACAATACACCTTACACTAGAAGGCGAAGGGACGACGACGTTTCGGTCCTTCCTGGACCATTCTCAAGTCGATTCAAGTTCTCAAGTTGAGTCAATCGACTTGAGAATGATCCAGGACGGACCAAAATGTTGTCGTCCCTTCACCTTCTAGTGTGTGGTCTGGTCAACATATTTTAGCCACGTTATTGTGACTCATCACCTACAATACACCTTAAACTACTCCACAATCCTCTTTTGTTTTTGCCATATTTTTTGCAGGGCAAACCTGAGCAAGCCTTCAGCCTTAGGACAACCTGCTCTTTGAGGATATAACTGCCCAACCGTGTCATTTTTTCCAAGAGTTTTTCACACCAATAGTCAAATCAAAGTTTCAAATTTTGGTGGGTGCATCAGGGGAAAGCGGTGAAGGAACAGTGCCTTGTTGTACCACTCTGTCCAGGGCATGAATAACATGTCAATGATTACTACATACCACTTTCTCCCAATAACAAGCATTTTCCTGATAGCCAAACCACACACACCGGAAGATGAAGAAACGACGACGTTTCGGTCTGTCCTGAACCATAATAAAGTCGTGTCACGTACAACTTGATAAAGGTTCAGGATGGACTGAAACAATGTCATTTCTTCATCTTCTGGTGTGTGGTTTGGTTGTCATATCTTCAATAATGTCATTTGTCATTGTTACAAATGATGTAACTGTGACAAAGTCATTGTTACTCATTGTCTGCAAATATCTTCTGATTACTCTTATTTTCTCTCACTCCTCCCCATATAATCCTTACACCTTTTCATTTGTCGGAAATTTCCAATACCCAAAGCACTAACCCCTAGCGCAACAAGATAAATGCGTTGTGTTAGGAAATTAAATTTACTATCAATATTAGTTTCTAGTGAGGAAGTGCCAAAAGTTTTATAGTATCGATGGTGTGTTATTGCGTCACCCACCATGTCTCACGCGGTGGCGATTTCTTTATCTAATTCTTATTAAAATCAGTCGGCAATTTGCTTTTATTTGTATTTGTTATTTAGATTGGAAATTAATTAAATTTAGCAAGAATTAAAGTGTACTTCCGTCTCAAGGTGAATTTCCACATCTGTGACATGTTGATTCATGGGTAAAATAATAATCACATATTCAGCATTTCTTAAATGTGCTTAAAGCACGAAAAAACTTCGATCCAGTGTTATGAACAATGAAAAATTGTTTTCTGGAATTTGATGTAAAATATTAGGGCGTAAAATGACGCCAATATCGTTTGGCTAGTGAACGAGATAAATTAAATAACGTGACTAATTTCCCAGATGTTCACCACAATCGAGGGAGGAGGACACGTCACTTGCGCACAGAGTCTCACAACAACATGAGCTCGATCTGATTTCTGCTGAAGCAAGCCGACTAGTATCATCCAATATTAAGGTCATCCGACGTCTCACGGGACCCAGACTTTGCTGCTAGCTTTACACGATAAGGGAAATTGTGTCCGGTCGGTTACTGAAATCCTATTGGTATTTATGGCAAAATATGTGATGGAATAGGCCGGCCGTTACACCGCAGGAGAATTTAAACATCCAGAGTAAGTTTAGGCCTAACAGGCAGCTAATCTATTCATTTGAGATTAACTGTGGAAATAATAGTACTGTACTGCAGGAATTACACTGTATGTTATCCGCAGAGTAGAGAGAAGCAACCGGGAGCCAGCTGCCTCAACTTACACTTTACACGTGGACTCGACACCCCAACTAGGAGGCGAGAATTTGGACTGACTCTAGAGGTTTCCCTGACGTTACACACACAAACCTACTCGGCAGCTAAGGCCTCCTAACTTATTCATTTACTTGTGTAAAGGAGGAAATGTATATGTTTATCTCTCAAAATGTTCGGTAATACGTTTATTGCTTGTGATGTGTGTCTATATATGTATTAACACGATGTACTGAACGGGTGAGAATAGCTTGAGCTACCTCATCCCTTTGTGTATATTTTACCTCAATAAACTTATTTCAATTTCAATTTCAACTTATTCATTGATAATTGTAGTTAGTCTACTAACTTTATAGAAAATATTATTTACCAAGATTTACTAACCTCATGATTACATAATATCATAAAGGTAGATTTAGCTTTTATTAAATTAACCTCCCAAAGGTTTTGAAAGTGGTAACACCTAACAGGAATATAAATCACTCATACAGTCTACTCAATAATAATTAACCTTAATATAACTAAACACCTGCTGGGAAATTCCCACACCACTCTCACATTCTAATATAAAACCAAACTTCTCTGTTGTTCCTCACACATTTCAGTCCTCCATGTCTGCACTTGCTTCCACAAATTATTGCAGGTACAAGACCCAGACTGGAGGCCATTATGGCCTTGTTGGATGAGGAACTAGAGAAGATGGCTCCTACCTACCTTGAGGTGCTTCCGGGCTTAGTGTCCCCGCGGCCCGGTCGTCGACCAGGCCTCCTGGTTGATAGCTTACTCTTACTCTTACAGCTTCCTAGCTTACTCTTCCATCCTCCTCATCAGAGGTATTTGGCTGCTTGTACAGCATAGTGCTGCAGGCAGTGTCCAAATTTCTATGCAGATGTCAGACCAAAATTTTGTACGTAAAATGGCCATCAATGATCAACGCCAATAATTCCTAATTTCAATAGGAGGCTATTCAAGGCAAAGTGGCTTAAAAACTCATTCAAAACCAATAATGAATAACAGTAAACAAAGCAAAACCACAAGACATCCCCCCTACTGAGAATACCTAACCACTAAGTAGGGGAAGTTGGTCAACTATACTTCACAACAAACATACCTGTCCTAACCCTTCACACTACTAAAGCAACGTGCAACCCCTTCTTCGTGCACCATCCAGGAATTAAAATCTCTATTAATTAAAATTACATCCTATATAAAAAAACTGAAACCAATACAATACTTATAACATGTGCATTATACATTTTAAGGACCTAAGGAAGTCTTTTGCATCATTAATATATTGCTCAGAAATGGATGACACAATAATATACAAAAATTCATCTTTAGATTTTATTTCAATCAACATTTACATCTATTTACATAAAATATAAAGTCATATTACTGTATGCTTATATTAATTTCCTTCTGCTCCAAATACACAATTCATCTTGTACAGTACTGGCTATCAAACAAAACTAATTGCATATGTGCATCAAATTTATCAATAATACTAACCATAAGTTGTCCAAGAATGTTAACAAGTCGCGACGTACTAAGTAAACAATATTTGCTTCACGACCTTCAATGCCTAAGGTTCCTATGGTAGAACTTGTGCTCACTCCTTCTCTTCTTTTATTGGCACATCCTCCGCGGCTGCGTGCTCTCGGAAATTGGGAAACTGTTCCCATGGTTGCCGAGAGGTCAAACTTGCGGTATTCCTGTGCAAGCTCAATGGGTTCCACAACCACTCGTTTGGCTTCTCATCGTATCGAACCTGAAAAATTGAACAAGTGGAAGAAAGTGTCTTATTATAGTATTTCAGTGATAATCAACTGTCATCCAATATTTTGTAAGTGAAGTTTTGAAGTCCTGTACTCTCTCCCTTTTCAATGATTTCGGCATTAAAAACTCACCTGCTGCAGAACTAATGTACCATATATGCCGGTGTATAAGTCGACATTTGAGACTTAAAAAAACCTCTCTCCAAAACGAAGGATCGACTTGCCGCCGAATATAAAATGTGAACCTTTACCACCGAGAGATTAGTGAACCACACCGAGCCTAACACTCATTGTACACCACTTGCCATAACTCTCACAGCCCATCACAGTTATTAAGATCATTTCACTTTGTGAAGTATAAAAATTTTCTCGGCAAACTGGTGAGGTATGGAGGAAGGGGAGTCAGCCAGCCTGCAGGCAGGCAGTGAGGAAGGCAGGGAGGGTGGGTGTTTGGGTGGGTAGGCAGGCAGGCAGTGAGGAAGGCAGGGCGGAGTGGTGTTTGGGTGGGTAGGCAGGCAGGCAGTGAGGAAGGCAGGGCGGGTGAGTGTTTGGGTGGGTAGGCAGGCAGGCAGTGAGGAAGGCAGGGCGGGTGGGTGTTTGGGTGGGTAGGCAGGCAGGCAGTGAGGAAGGCAGGGGCGGGTGGGTGTTTGGGTGGGTAGGCAGGCAGGCAGTGAGGAAGGCAGGGCGGGTTGGTGTTTGGGTGGGTGTTTTGGGTGGGTAGGCAGGCGGGCAGAAAAGGAGGGCAGGCATGGATGGCTGGCAGGCAGTCAGGGGTTCAGGGAGGGAGGCAGAGCAGGTGCTTCTGCCCACAACACTTTAGGTTGACAGGTAAGTACAACACCAGTCAGCTGATGG
This sequence comes from Procambarus clarkii, assembly GCF_040958095.1. NCBI lineage: Eukaryota > Metazoa > Arthropoda > Malacostraca > Decapoda > Cambaridae > Procambarus > Procambarus clarkii. Next base: position 10,123,684 of record NC_091207.1, read on the forward strand.
TTACTTTGTCATGCCTAGAGGCTACACCATGTGTCGTTAAATTGTTCTTAAATGAGGTGTATTCCAACTACGGTATTTACAATATACCACAATCTTCAGCATTATGATTGCTCCAGTATGATATCTTGTTAATAAAACAGGCAATTACAGAGCAGACAATGTGATAATTATCATCATCATCATCTCTCAATTGGCTTGTGGCTTGGAATCACTTGACAAACGTTATTCACTGCTCACCCGTGCTAGCCACTCTGCCGTGGCTAGTAAAATTAAGTAATTAATTTTTCCAATTATTTACATTATTTTCTGAACCTTTCAATTAAATATTGTGGATATTTAATCGACTTGATATTAGACAATCGACTTGAGAATGGTCCAGGACGGACCGAAATGTCGTCGTCCCTTCATCTTCTAGTGTGTGGTCTGGTCAACATACTTTAGCCACGTTATTGTGACTCATCGCCTGCATATCGTCGGATAGATTGTTTCATGTCAACATTTACATTTGACGTATATATTTGATATATATGTCAAATGTATAGTCAAATAGCAAACATTTTATTACTAAGGAATACATAGTAATGTACAGATGAAATACAGTACTAATGGGTACAAAGGGGTGGGTCGAAGCAAGCTACCGGCAAGTCTTGTGTCGCTAGGCTTGACCAATCCTGCGGGGAGAGACATTCACTCACCTCACTCTCACAACATCCACCACTAACACCACCAACCTTCCCTGACAACCACTCACACCACCTCACAACTACTAACCACTGGCCTCCCGACAATCACCTGACAGCTACTGACCACCTGCCTCCCATGACAACCACTGACACCACCTGCCTCCCATGACAACCACTGACACCACCTGCCTCCCATGACAACCACTGACACCACCTGCCTCCCCTGACAACAACTGACACCACCTGACAACCACTGACACCACCTGCCTCCCCTGACAGCCACTGACACCACCTGACAACCACTGACACCACCTGCCTCCCCTGACAACCACTGACACCACCTGCCTCCCATGACAACCACTGACACCACCTGACAACCACTGACACCACCTGCCTCCCATGACAACCACTGACACCACCTGACAACCACTGACACCACCTGCCTCCCCTGACAACCACTGACACCACCTGCCTCCCCTGACAACCACTGACACCACCTGCCTCCCATGACAACCACTGACACCACCTGCCTCCCCTGACAACCACTGACACCACCTGCCTCCCATGACAACCACTGACACCACCTGCCTCCCCTGACAACCACTGACACCACCTGCCTCCCCTGATAACCACTGACACCACCTGACAACCACTGACACCACCTGCCTCCCCTGACAACCACTGACACCACCTGCCTCCCCTGACAACCACTGACACCACCTGCCTCCCATGACAACCACTGACACCACCTGCCTCCCATGACAACCACTGACACCACCTGACAACCACTGACACCACCTGCCTCCCATGACAGCCACTGACACCACCTGACAACCACTGACACCACCTGCCTCCCATGACAGTCACTGACAACCACTGACACCACCTGCCTCCCCTGACAACCACTGACACCACCTGCCTCCCATGACAGTCACTGACAACCACTGACACCACCTGCCTCCCCTGACAACCACTGACACCACCTGCCTCCCCTGACAGCCACTGACACCACCTGACAGCCACCGACACCACCTGCCTCCCCTGACAACCACCAACACTACCTTACCGTAGCGGGGCATACAGTAAATCCCGTAGTTTTGGGGATACCGTAGTTTTTTCTTCCATACAGCGGGGCAGGGGAAGTGGTGCTGGCTTGTTCTGGGGGATCATCTTATATGGTGAATATAGGCCTAAACCTGAATTACACCTCTAATGTCTTGGGAGTCATCCTATGCGCCGGATCGACTTGTACGGCAGCAAATTCGATAAATATTGTATTTTATTGTTGATCAGCATGGTGGTTTCACTCGTAAGAATATTTTAGTGCCACAATTACTCTACTAATGCTCTTCTGAACATTAGTAGCGTAATTGTGAAATATAATAACATTAATAATAACACTAATACTATAAATACTAATAATAATACTAATACTAATAATAATGATGATAATTAATTACATTTCAAATGCATAAAGGCAAACAGGAAGGTACCCCAGGTTACCTCATCAACAAATATAAAGAGTATAATGAATATATAGGGTACAATTATTCAATGAGGATGTACATAATGCACAATCAGTTCAGAGAGTATGATAAACAAGGGAGCCGGTCGGCCAAGCGGACAGCACGCTGGACTTGTGATCCTGTGGTCTCGGGTTCAATCCCGGGCGCTGGCGAGAAACAGTGGGCAGAGTTTCTTTCACCCTATGCCCCTGTTACCTAGCAGTAAAATAGGTACCTGGGTGTTAGTCATCTGTCACGGGCTGCTTCCTGGGGGTGGAGGCCTGGTCGAGGACCGGGCCGCGGGGACACTAAAGCCCCGAATCATCTCAAGATAATCTCAAGAATACAGAATGGTACAATGTGCACACGATGATGTAGAGTGACTGTATTGCTGGATGTGGATGTTACAGGTGGGTGTACCTGGATGTGGATGTTACAGGTGGGTGTACCTGGATGTGGATGTTACAGGTGGGTGTACCTGGATGGGGATGTTACAGGTGGGTGTACCTGGATGTGGATGTTACAGGTGGGTGTACCTGGATGTGGATGTTACAGGTGGGTGTACCTGGATGTGGATGTTACAGGTGGGTGTACCTGGATGTGGATGTTACAGGTGGGTGTACCTGGATGGGGATGTTACAGGTGGGTGTACCTGGATGGGGATGTTACAGGTGGGTGTACCTGGATGTGGATGTTACAGGTGGGTGTACCTGGATGTGGATGTTACAGGTGGGTGTACCTGGATGTGGATGTTACAGGTGGGTGTACCTGGATGTGGATGTTACAGGTGGGTGTACCTGGATGGGGATGTTACAGGTGGGTGTACCTGGATGTGGATGTTACAGGTGGGTGTACCTGGATGTGGATGTTACAGGTGGGTGTACCTGGATGGGGATGTTACAGGTGGGTGTACCTGGATGTGGATGTTACAGGTGGGTGTACCTGGATGTGGATGTTACAGGTGGGTGTACCTGGATGGGGATGTTACAGGTGGGTGTACCTGGATGGGGATGTTACAGGTGGGTGTACCTGGATGGGGGTTCTGCGAGTTCTTTTACTCCCGAGCCCGGTACGGGGGCCAGGTAGGTTTTTACCCAGATATTACGTATAATTACGTAGTAGAATGGGTAATGGCATCCAGTTACAACTGGTAATGTCATCCAAAAGGAGGAACAGATTGAAATGAGCTTCAATTAGGGCCAAGAGGAAAGATGACCTTCTGTGCAATGAAGAGAGTCAAGTCAGGTCTGCTAGCTTGTAATTTGTGGTAAATGCTAAGATATAGAAGCTGACTAAGGTGAGAGGTCAACCAGGCACTGTAATGTGAATGATACCCTTTCAGTATGTACTGTAATAACATAGCCGGAGCGTAACGAAGGAGTGTCAGGTAATAGAGGCAAAACATGCGTTGAAAGTTGCACTACTCACCTTCCTCATGATGCAACCCATTACACACAGAAATCACAATTGCGTGATGCATCAAATGAACAAATCCACAAGGGCCGTGACGAGGATTCGAACCTGCGTCCGAGATCATCCCAGACACTGCCTTAATCGTCTGAGCTACGACATGGTCAAAAGGAGTTGAAACCGAAGTTCTACTGAACTTACTGGATCCTGCAGCCTCTCTGAGGCACAAACCAGGCCTATTGACATAGCTCGAGTGCATGGGGGAGTTGTGTAAAACCCTGGTTTGTGCCTCGGAGAGGCTGCAGGATCCAGTAAGTTCAGTAGAACTTCGGTTTCAACTCCTTTTGACCATGTCGTAGCTCGGTCGATTAAGGCAGCGTCTGGGATGCTCTCGGACGCAGGTTCGAATCCTCGTCACGGCCCTTGTGGATTTGTTCATGCAACCCATAACAATTGCCAAAATCCCAGGTATCTATTTTAATCACTGTGATGCTCCGAGTTTATTGAGACATTCCCCCAGTGCGCATAAAATGAAGTGTTCGCAAATTTTTGGTTGATCTTTGTAAAATGATAAATTCCCTTCACTAAAAACGTACATGTAAAAAGAACTAAAAAATTCCACTTACTTTGGCTGTGAAGACATGGAGAAGGGGAGGGGGGGGGGGTGAGTCACAGGCTAGTCGCCCGTGTGTGAAGCGCCCGGACACGGTCGCGCGGGCCATTCAAGCACCGTGTGTTGCCACAAATATATTTTCAATTATTTGTTCTATGTATTTCCAATGTGGTTTTATTTGTTTTTTGATCGTATATGATGCCTATTTGTGTTCCTTACAATATGTATACAGTAGAATGTTCATAATGTTCCATGGAACTGTGATACATGTGTCAGTAATGTGTCCACAATAAATGTTTATTGTTGCAATATTACTTGTTAAAAATTCACTAATATTACAATATGTACAGTTTCACACACTATTTACACAGTAACACTGTATTCTACACTCAGTACTTCAACACTGAGTGATAATCAATGAAGTAGTCCATGGTACACAGCGCGACTTCGCTCACGTTGCACCAGGTACAGATAGATTTTCGCTCCCTGTTTCTTTGTTCTGTGTGCTTGCAAATAACACACTCACGTATACCCGTAGCTTTAGTACCTGTAGGTGGTATGCAGCCAAGCTTATGAAACGTAAGGTAGTCTTAAAAAGATTATAGGAAAAGATCAATTTGTAAGGTAGTCTTGAAAAGATCGTTTTGTAAGGTCCCTGACTGGAAGAGATTCATTCAACCAGGAAGGGATTCAGCCATTCTGGAAGAGATTCAGCTATTCTTGAAAATATCTATGGAAAACACCACCATGGAAGCCGCTAACAATTCATCTATGCTACTTGTATCAGATGCATCATTACTGAACCCAGAATATGATTCATCTATGTATTATCTATAAAAATTGGAGATGGCAAGGGTGGCGGCGCTCAGAGCTACAACTGGATACGCTCGCTATATCGTCCTCATTGGTGCCGTATCATTTGCATCCGACCTTTGTGTTAGGTCCTTATTGTGCCTAGCTTCATCAATATCATGACCCTTATGTTCCTTAAACAATAAGGTCTGAATTTCACCGACAGAGAGTGATCTTTCAACGCCGCGTCGGACAGGCGTTTAAGAGCCAGAGGCGCGTGCCCCACCCATGGTTGCTCACTCAGTACTAACCCAGCCAGCAGCCGTAGGATATTCTGGGAATTTTTTCCAAGATGGCTGCTTCTCACTGGAGGTCCCAGGAATTCATTTTGTACACAACCTACGTGCAGGTGTCTTGAATGGGTACGAAATATTCAAAAGGTGTTTTCTTAGTTGGCACAGTTTCCCACCAACCGAGTTTTCTCAGTTGGTGCAGTACAGTGGTTAATGCCAGGTAAACAGGGGCATCAGGTGTGAAGAACAACTCGTCCTCCAAAAATGGGGAGGTAAATGTAACAGCACAAGTAAGTGCAATTATGTACTATTCATAGTAGTAAGGAATTGTACTTATTTTCACTTAGTATTAAACCGTACTGTCAAATATATTGTGATTTTTTTAGTTTACCTGAAAAGCTGAATAGAAAACCACGATCTAACATAACCTTCATAGTGTTTGAAAATAAGCATTTTATTGCTTCTTAATTACAATTAGTACTTAACCTATAGCTATATTGATATTACAGTTTTATAAAACTAATAAAACAAAACTAAAATATATCAATAAATTGTAAAGTAACTCAGAATATTTTCAAATTATGTATAAAATCTCTATTGTTTAATAAAACTGAAAAAGAAATTTCTGATATTTAAAACTTGTGTATAGCAAATTGAACTTGAAAACTTCATCTTAAAATTCCGAGTGTCTTAACAGAAAACGAGGAGAATAAATGAGGAGGTAAATGTAACAGCCCCATAAGTGCAATTATGTACTATGTATGACAGCAAGAAAATGTACTAATTACACTTAGTATTAAACCGTACTGTCAATTCGGAGGATAAGTTGGTGAGGAAACATGGCTGACTGTCAGGCTGTCACGGGCTGCTTCCTGGGGGTGGAGGCCTGGTCGAGGACCGGGCCGCGGGGACACTAAAAAGCCCCGAAATCATCTCAAGATAACCTCAAGACTGACTGCTTCTGTCCTGGCAGTGTATTGAAGCTGGGCATCTCCATCATAAGCCCAGAATTTAGAACGTGGTAAAGGACCCTCTTATTATATAGTAAACATTCTCAGCATGACAAACTTGTTGTGGAATAGATATTCAGAGAAAAATATTTTGGTATTGTTCATACCTCTACATAACCTGATAGTGGAAAGTCTTTCCTTAATGGATGACCCTCAAAGCCATAGTCCGTAAGAATTCTGCGAAGGTCTGGGTGGTTGGCAAAGAAAATTCCATACATATCCCACACTTCTCGCTCATACCAGTTGGCTGCTTTGTGGACCTGTTGGGGCAAAAAACTTATTAATAAAGTTTTCGACTGGGAAACAGAAAATAACATGATGTTTAGCAGTGATAAACTCCAGGTTACCTTGAGGTGCTTCTGGGGCTTAGCGTCCCCGCAGCCCGGTCATCGACCAGGCCTCCTGGTTGCTGGACTGATCAACCAGGCTGTTAGACGCGGCTGCTCGCAGCCTGACGTATGAGTCACAGCCTGGTTGATCAGGTATTCTTTGGGGATGCTTATCCAGTTCTCTCTTGAACACTGTGAGGGGTCGGCTAGTTATGCCCCCTTATGTGTAGTGGAAGCGTGTTGAACAGTCTCGGGCCCCTGATGTTGATAGAGTTCTCTCTCAGAATACCTGTTGCACCTCTGCTTTTCAACGGGGGTATTCTGCACATCCTGCCATGTCTTCTGGTCTCATGTGATGTTATTTTTGTGTGCAGGTTTGGGACCAGCCCCTCAATTATTTTCCACGTGTAAATTATTATGTATCTCTCCTGCCTGCGCTCAAGGGAGTACAGATTTAGGCTCTTTAGTCGGTCCCAATAGTTTAGATGTTTTATTGAGTGGATTCTGGCAGTAAAGAATCTCTGCACGCTCTCCAGGTCAGCAATTTCTCCAGCTTTGAAAGGGGCTGTCATTGTGCAGCAGTACTCCACTCTAGAGAGCACAAGCGTTTTGAAAAGTATCATCATCGGTATAGCATCTCTAGTGTGAAAAGTTCTTGTTATCCAACCTGTCATTTTTCTTGCAGTTGTGACGGCTACTTTATTGTGTTCTTTAAAGGTAAGGTCTTCCGACATGAGTACACCCAGATCCTTTACATTACCTTTTCGTTCTATGTTATGATTTGCCTGAGTTTTGTACGTGGTTTCTGTTTTTATATTTTCAATTTTTCCGTAGCGCATGAGCTGGAACTTATCCTCGTTAAACACCATATTATTTTCTGTAGTCCATAGAAAGACCTGATCTACATCTGATTGGAGGTTTGTCGTGTCCTCTATGTTGCCAACTCTTATGAAAATCCTAGTGTCATCTGCAAAGGATGATACAGTGCTATAGGTTGTGTTCTTGTCTATGTCCGATATGAGGATGAGAAAAAGTACTGGAGCAAGCACAGTACCCTGGGGGACTGAGTTCTTCACGGTTGATGGGCTGGATTTTATTTTGTTGACTATTACACACTGGGTTCTGTTAGTCAGGAAATTGTAGATCCATCTGCCTATTTTCCCGGTAATTCCTTTTGAACGCATTTTATGTGCAATAACACCATGGTCACATTTATCAAAAGCTTTTGCGAAATCTGTGTAAATTACATCAGCGTTTTGTTTGTCTTCCATAGCATCTAATGCCATATCATAGTGGTCCAGCAACTGCGACAGGCAAGAGCGCCCTGTTCTGAAACCATGTTGTCCGGAGTTATGGAGATGCTGTGATTCCATGTATTTCGTGATCTTACTTCTTAGCACTCTCTCAAAAATTTTTATGATGTGCAATGTTAGTGCTATCGGTCTGTAATTTTTTGCCTCTGCCTTATTTCCTCCTTTATGGAGTGGTGCTATCTCTGCTGTTTTTAGTATGTCAGGGATAACGCCAGTATCTAGGCTTTGTCTCCACAGAATGTGAAGGGGCTGTGATAGTGGTTTTTTACAGTTCTTGATGAATATGGAGTTCCAAGAATCCGGGCCTGGTGCAGAGTGCATAGGCATACTGTTTAGTACAAAGTACGTGAGTACTTTGTACTAAACAGTACAAAGTACAGTACTAAAGTACTAAGTACAAGAACAGTACAAAGTACTAAACAGTACTTTTTACTGTACCTGAGTACCAGGTACTCAGGTACAGTAAAAATGAGGACCTTAAACATAATACAGGGTACAAAACACAATCAAATCTGCCCATAGTAGGAAAGCAGCATATAAGGGATTTGGGAATAATAATGTCTGACGACCTAATGCTTAGGAAGCATAACCAAGCAAATATTGTGTCAGCTAGAAACATGATAGGATGAATTACGAGAACTTTCAAATCCAGGGATCCCATCACAATGGTTGTACTATACAAATCACTTCTGTCCTGTCTTGAGTATTGCTCAGTACTGTAGTCACTTCCCCCTTCAAAGCAGGAAAGATTGCTGAAATGGAGAGAATTCAGAGAACATATACGGCATACATAGACGCGATATAGCACCTAAATTATTGGGATCGTCTCAAAACTCTCCAAATGTACTCACTAGAAAGGAGACGCGAGAGATATAAAATCATATACACGCGGAAAATATTGGAGGGCCTGGTTCCAAATCTACAAGGTAAAATAAGAACATACTTGAGTGAACGATTTGGAAGAAAATGCAGAATAGAACCAGCAAAGAGCAGGGGTGCCATAGGCACAATCAGAGAACACTGTATAAACATCAGAGGTCCACAGTTGTTCAATATCCTCCCAGTGAGTATAAGAAATATTGCCGGAACAACTGTGGACATCCTTAAGAGAAAACTAGATAATTTTCTTTAAGGAGTGCCGAACCAACCAGGCTGTGGTGGATATGTGGACTTGTGGGCCTCTCCAAGCAACAGCCTAGTGGACCAAGCTCTCACAAGTCAAGCCTGGCCTCGGGCTGGGCTTGGGGAGAAGATTTCCTAGAACTCCATCAAGCAGGTATCAAGCAGATGGCAGTTACAGAAAATCCCCAACCACAGGGGAGTTTTCCAGAGCCATTGCTCCCTGTGCCTCTGAGGGGGCCAGGTTCTGGCTCGTGGTCCCCAGTAGGCTGAACTCCATTGACTAACGTCTTGGTCTAACGTATCTCATATTAGCCCAATAGCTTCAGGGAGCCAGAAGGGCTCCCCAAAGCATACATCTTATCTTGAGGTTATCTTGAGATGATTTCGGGGCTTTAGTGTTCCCGCGGCCCAGTCCTCAACTAGGCCTCCACCCCCAGGAAGCAGCCCGTGACAGCTGACTAACACCCAGGTACCTATTTTACTGTTAGGTAACAGGGGCATAGGGTGAAAGAAACTCTGCCCATTGTTTCTCGTCGGCGCCCGGGATCGAACCCGGGACCACAGGATCACAAGTCCAGCGTGCTGTCCGCTCGGCCGAACGGTTCCCCTACATTTTCATGTAAGAGCATTAACAAGTGTACAATATTTTGCTTAATGCACATGTGTTCCTGCAAACAAAGGCGCTAACTGAATCAGTGCTATAAGGGGTCATAATAGTATTTTGAGGGGGTTAATAGTGCTATAAGGGGGACATTTTATTGCTATGAAGGGGTACCTGGATTGTACCCAAGTAAGCTTCTTGGAGTCTTCTACTCCAAGCCTGGGTATGGGCCAGGCTGGACTTGTAATAATTTGGTCCAACAGGCTGTTGCTTGGAGCAGCCCGCGGGCCCACATATCTACTACAGCCTGGATGGTCCAGGACTTCTTGCAGAAAAGTGCCCAGTTTTTTCTTGAAGACTGTAAATTTTGTTCTGACAATATTTCTTAGATTTGAGGGAGGATGTTACGACCCTGGGTTCCTCAGTGGAAACCAGAGGTCAAAATTGAGCGAAATAAACTGCCTTATAGTATTGGAAACGCATCACGAGGTGCATTTGTTTGTATTTTCCCTGCCAGACGTAAGACCATTCTTGTTTCTCAAAGAGCATTTAAAGACTGAGCTTGGGGTTGATTATTAAATAATAAAATAGGCACCAACTATGTTTACTAATACTTTCTAATCATTTGTAAAGTAAACCTGAGTAAACTTGGGATAGGAATGCTGTATGATTAGTTGAGTAGTCTGCTGGCAGCGAGTCTACTGAGGGAGAAGAGTGGAGATGCGCTCTTCTCTGGCTGGCGTTGTGGTGAAAGGAAACCTCCTCCCCTTCCTCTGTTTCTTTATTTCTGCGTCGTTGTTATCCAGTTAAGTAGACTGTGTAGCATCCTCATTGTCTGGCATAAACGGGTTCTATGTGTAGAGCATTGATGTGTAGCAATTAGGTGTTCACTAGTGTATATTTTTACAAGTTACTCTAGGGGATTCCAGGGGAACCAGGTGGGCTCCTGTGTTACCAGTAAGCTCCCTAGAGTCATTGCTAGTGTCCCTTGCCTAGTAGAACTTTACCCTAGCTTGTTCTCAGTGTAAACCTTGTATCCTGCTTAGGTGGACCAAGGCTTTTAACATAAGATAGTGTGGTAAAGTAATTATTATTATTGTTATTGGTGTGAATGTATATGGGGGGTTGTTAAGGGGTTAATAAATAAGTAAGTTAGTAAAGGAGTATCCATTCTTCCTGTGTAGGAGATCTATGATCAACCTCTAGACTGACATTGTGTAGCCAATTATTATTCTGTGGATATTCCACTTGGGGGCCGGGCCTTTTGGATCTCCCATATGTGATAACTCTTAATGCTAACTACTGCCCCTACACCCATGTTATACTATATCCCCCATAGTACAGACTCCCATTTATAACAGAGGATATTAATCAGCCATGGACCTCCGATGTTCACTGTTCTCTGATTGTGCCTATGGTACCTCTACTCTTCACGGGCTCTATTCTTCATTTCCTTCCATATCATTCACATCAGTATGTTATTATTTTACTTTGTAAATCTGGAACCTGGCCTCTGGTATTTTCCATTAATATGTTGATATCTCCCTCATTTCCTTTCTAGATGAAAGAGTTATCAAATATATGAAAGATATATCAAATAAATATATATGGCAAGATTTGACACGATAAAGCACCTAAATTATTGGGGTCATCTCTAAGACGATCCCAATACTGTAATTTACGATGCTTTATCGTGTCTATGCTTGCCATACTATCACGTCTCTGTATTCCTCCATTTCAGCAACCTCTCCTGTTCTGAAGAGGGAAGTGAGTAATTAAGCGGTGGGACAGCTCCAGTGATTTGAATAGTATGAGCATTGCGATGGGATCCTTGGATTTGAAAGTTCATGTAATCCATCGTATAAATTTTCTAGCTTAATATGAGAAGATTTAATTGTATTTTGTACACTGTGTTTAATTTAATGTTTTCATTTTTACCATACCTAAGTACCTGGTACTTTATCATTGTTAAACATGTTATTTTCTGCTGCCCAGTCAAAAACCTCATTAATATCAGCTTGCAGTTTTTGAATGGCTTCTACAAAAGCAATTTTCATTATAATTTTTTGTCATCTGCAAAAGACGACATGAAGCTGTGACTTGTATCTTTATTTACATCTGATATGGGACTAAGGAAGAGCAGTGGTGCAAGGACTGTGCCCTGAGGTACACAGCTTTTCACTGTGCTTTTGATTTGATCTGAGTAACTGTTATGCTTTCAAATAAGAGTTCATTTTCATGATATGAGAGAATTATTGTACTGCTATGAGAGGTCATTATAAGCTATGAGGGGTCATTATAGTGCTAAAAGTCATAATTACATTGCTATGAGGGGTCATTATAGTGCTAGAAGGGGCCATAATAGTACCATAAAAGGCATCATTATACAGCTGTAAGAGATCATTACAGGGCAATAATGGGTCATTATAGTGTTACAAGAGGGTCATTATAGTGCTACAAGAGGGTCATTATAGTGCTACAAGAGGGTCATTATAGTGCTACAAGTGGGTCATTATAATGCAAGAAGGGTCCCATAATAGTACCATAAAAGGCATCATTATACAGGTGTAAGGGATCATTACAGGGCAATAATGGGTCATTATAGTGCTACAAGAAGGTCATTATAGTGCTACAAGAAGGGCATTATAGTGCTAGAAGGGGGTCATCATAGGACTATCAGAGATCATTATCGTGCTCAAAAACCAGCGTTGAATTTAGTAAAACACCATTTTCTGAGCGAGCCCCCGGAGGCTCCCTGAAGCTATCTTAGTGATATGGACAAGGTTAGTTTGGGGTCATCAGTCACAGGGAGTATTTTATGCCTACCGGGGACCACGAGCCAGAAGCTGGTCCCCCTCAGAGAGGCGCCGGAAGCGATGGCCTATGACCACTCTTACATTTAGTGTGTGTCATACTTGCCATCAACAGGGAAGGAAACCTAGAAAGATGGGCAAAACAAAATAAACGTCAAGCTGGTGAACAGTGCAACCTACGACCGAACTAGGCAATATAACTCCCCAAAAGGGGAAACAAAACAAGCAAAATATCATCCAATTAGTGCACTTACTCATTAGCAGCGTCAAGGAACAGGGGGAGCTGGCGACTCACCACCACAGTTCTAGAATGATGAAAACCGCCAACCGACCGGAGGGAGGAAGGGTGTCGGGGAGCCTCCGGGGCTTGCCTAGAAAATGGTGTTTCGTTACATTCAACTCCTGTTTTCTGTGGGGAGCCCCGTCGGTTTCCTGAAGCTAACTACCCACAGATAAGTAAAAGCAGGGAATTACCCAGGAGGCAGCAGCACCGCAGGTCTTAAGACGAAGAAGAGGTAACAGGTCACAACAGATGCCCCAGAGCAACACAAGGCCAGAGGGGGCCCGGAATGTGCACGAGATGCCCAGCGGCTAGGATCCTGTGTGACCTCCAAAACCCCCACGCCCGAATGTCAATCCAAGACATATTACCAAAAACAGCAGCCTAAGCCTCATACTGTACTTATTCACATCATGGGCACGAGGTCAGACCGCAGGCTGGCTAGACTTGATTACACCGCAGACAACCTGAGACACACAAGCCCTGCAACAGGGAACCAGAGAAATCAGATCCACCCAGAGCGCACCCACCGCCAACAAACTAGTGGCCCCCCGCAGGTAGTGATGGAAACCCGCCACCGGACATAACACATGACGTTTTCCCCGGCTGAACCAACCAAGCATCCACAACCAACGGACACCTCTGAAAGCCAGCTGTCTTATACTTCACCAGAAAAGAAGGAGAGGGCTGCAAACGAACAAAATGACCCATAACCCCAAAAGAACAGAACCCCCCAGTGCCAGAAAAGTGCATTAAGCTTCCCCACCTGACCCCCACAGGCCAAAGTCATCAAAAACAAGGCTTTCACAAAACAATCTTGAACCAAAGGTGCCACAACAAACCGAGAGGAAGAGAGAGCACCTGGTCTGAAGAAAAGGATGGCTCAGGCGGCATATGAACTGGCCGGAGGTGAAAAAACACACGAGAGAACTTGCGGAATGGAGCAGAAATGACATCCACCCCTAACGCAAGCTGGAGTGGCTCCACCAATGCCACACGATAAGAAGTGACAGCATTCGGCATGAGATGCCGGTCCAGGAAATTGTCCACCAAAGCAATGAAACTGCAGATCGGAGAATGACCGAGAGTATGTAAATATCACCAGCAAATAAGGTAAAACTAATGCAGAAGGGAAGTAGGGGAATGAAAACTCCCTTCCCTGCTGCAACAACCCAAGCCCAGCAGGCACAAGGGCCCAAGCAGGAGCAAAATGAGCCCAAGCTCTCCAAGCGGACTACCCCCAAGCCACGGGGCCGAGCCCTCTTCCATGCTCACCACCTCTGAAGAAAAGGCAGAGTCCAGGGGAAAGACTTTTGAGAAGGAAGGCAGCTGGTAAGAACCAGAAGCCTCAGCGGGAAGAATGAACTCAACCACCTCTGTGCCAGAATCAGAAGGGGCAGCCACCCGAGCCTCATCCCATTTTAGACCCCGCCCCGACTCCGAAACCCTCAAGCAGTATGGTGCTGGAAGCAGGGAAGGGGGAAGAAGAAGCGGGACGAACCACACGTCAGAAGAAAATGCAAGATTGAACCAGTGAAGAGCAGAGGTGCCATAGGCACAATCAGAGAGCACTGTATAAACATCAGGGGTCCGCGGTTGTTCAACGTCCTCCCAGCGAGCATAAGAAATATTGCCGGAACAACCGTGGACATCTTCAAGAGAAAACTGGACGGTTTTTTAAGAGAAGTTCCGGATCAGCCGGGCTGTGGTGGGTACGTGGCCCTGCGGGCCGCTCCAAGCAACAGCCTGGTGGACCAAACTCTCACAAGTCGAGCCTGGCCTCGGGCCGGGCTTGGGGAGTAGAAGAACTCCCAGAACCCCATCAACCAGGTATCAACCAGGTACACCCACCCGGAAAGGAAGCGGGGGTATGGACATAACTAAGGGCAAAGCAACCAACACCCCCAAAGCCTGGGCCCTATAACTCAAATGGAGCAGCTCTGGGGGGCGTCCAACCGGGCAACCAAACTGGCACCTTGCAAGAAAGTTATCTTGAGAGATTGAGGAATGGGAACAAATCCTGCAAGACTCCGGGTCGTAGGTGTCACCGACCCAACAAGCAGCATGGCGGAGGCAGAAGGGATGATCGTCTCCCTGAGGTAGGAGCGACGAATAGCCAGCAAATATCACATAAGGCAAGAGTGGACTCAGATGAAGCCATGTTACCAACCAAGCCCAAGGGTAGGCTTCCAGGGTACGTCAGCCCTATGGGAAGCCCAGGCACTTAAGCAAGCTAAGCGGTAGAACCCCCTACTTGTAAACAGGCAAACTGACTACCAGTAGCAGTGGTGAAACCTCGTGGGCAATGGAGGTGGAGAGCCACCACAACCTAGGCTTGCCTAATAAACAGCTAAGCCGATCTCCTCCATCCACATAGGAAGAATTCCCAAAAATGAAAAAAGAACAAGCCACAAAATGACACACCAAGCAAACAAGCAGCAAAGAGAAACGTCGGCTGTCGCATAGGTAGCAGACCATGCCAGCCACAGTGCTCCTCCTTCCCCAGCCAATAACACTCCCGTACCCGGCGTAAGATGGAAAGACTCAGACCCCCGACTCACTCCAACGGTGAAGACAACATCAAGCGATGAAGCCCACAATGAAGACTAAGTCCCGAACGCCCTGGGAAGAGAACACTGGCATGCAAGGGAAGTACTTACACCCAGGGAAGGGCACCCTAGGCACATCCAGCTCTAAGCACAAGAAACACCTGGCCACCACACCACACACATTGCTGATACAGCCACACAGCAAAATCGAGAACAGGAAAGTGATAACAGCGGTGACCGCGGACGCCCAAACACATCAGACAAAAACTGAGGTGGCGAGAAGCCGGCCCAGCTACCCCTCATTGGGGGAGGGGGTCTAATTAGCGGGAGTACTAGTTGAAGATAAGGCTTACTAGTTTCATTCATTCAGGAGTTTGCACTTTCTGGTTGTAGGTTGCAATTTTCCCGGCTAGTTGTTTGCTTTGGTTCGCCTATCTTTCTGTGTAGCTGTCCCGGTTGATGGGAGAATATGACATACTGTACTTTAAATATCAAGTGCTCATATGCCATTGCTTCCTGCTCTTCTCTGAGGGGACCAAGTTCTGGCTCATGGTCCCCAGTAGGCCTAAGAATTCCTTATGATTGATGACTCCAAACTAATTTAATACGTATCAGTTTGGTTAGCTTCAGGAAGCCGACAGGGCTGCCCCCCCAAAAAAAAAAAAAAAAAACTAGTTTTTTAGAAATCTGAATTTTTTATAGAAAAATCTATAGGCAAAGTTGAATATTTATTTAGAGGTCTGGTTTCTCAAGGGTGCAGTATACATAACAGATAATTAGTTACCCAAAACAAACCATTTTCATTTCATAGTCAAATGGAAGAAAGTGACCAATCCCTAATGCTTACATCACAAATGCTATCCACAGGCATCAGTTCATCAGCGTATGTCTTTACGCGGATCCTGGCATTATAACGCAGAGACAGAAGGTTATACACCACCTATAAAGAAAACATTTTAATATTAAAAATATACTAAATAAATTATTATTTATGTAATATATATTGTTTTTACAAATTTGATGTACATTGTAGTATCAAAAGGATAATGTAAGTATATATTTATCATATTAATGAATACCAAATCCTAAGTATAAGAACAGAAATATAATGTTCCCCCTAGCAACCCATGTTCTCTTTTTGGATAAGATATGTTGCTCTTAGCAACCCTATTTTCTAATGGGACAAAAATGTTGCACTTATTAACAAGTGTGTCTTGCTGGATAACAAATGCTTCAAGAATGGAAGCCATTGTTAATCATGCCAAACATATCAATCTCCTACGAAATGCTAGCGATACAAATTCTATAGGCCTACACCCAAATAAAAGCCTTACAATATGTTATACTATATATATAAGCGTTCTCCTTGCCTTACCTCAAAGCGGTAAGCCCTGGTAGGGATGTCAACGCCACAGAGGTCGGACAGGGATGTATACTGGGCATTAGTATGATCTTTCAGGAAGGATATAACAGGAACCACTCCTTCAGGAGCTATCAACACTTCCAGTTCATTTCCAGCTGTGATCTGTACCTGAAGATGCAAGAGTATCAACAGTCAACAACAAATATTATTATTATTATTGTTTAGTAATCAATGAATTAGAGGAGAAAATCAGTAGCAGTTTAGGGGGTGTGCTTGGGAGTACCAAAGTGTGCTGGTTTGACTCCTCCTCGTGACTCCTACTGATTGATACATTCTCAGTAATACATCATGTCAATGTTATTTCACTGTGCATAATAATAATAATCACACTCATTATAATAAAGGTGATGGAAAGACCCAATTTATGCTCAAGTGTATTAAAACTAAATTTTTGGGTATAACTTACATCCTTTCTCAAGGTGCTGAATACAATGTTCAAGCAGAACATTGTATACAGAACAATGTTCAAGCAGAACATTGTATATACTACTTTCTCACCACCTTGAGAAAGAATGTTGGTTACATCAGAAAATCTGATTTTAATACACTTAAACATAAATTGAGTCTTTCCTTCACCTTCATTCAATCTTGAGGTTATCTTGAGATGATTTCGGGGCTTTTAGTGTCCCCGCGGCCCGGTCCTCGACCAGGCCTCCACCCCCAGGAAGCAGCCCGTGACAGCTGACTAACACCCAGGTACCTATTTTACTGCTAGGTAACAGGGGCGCAGGGTGAAAGAAACTCTGCCCATTGTTTCTCGCCGGCGCCTGGGATCGAACCCAGGACCACAGGATCACAAGTCCCGCGTGCTGTCCGCTCGGCCGACCGGCTCCCTCGCTCGGCCGACCGGCTCCCTGCACTAAAGCACTAAAGCATTGTAGTAAATGTCTCCAATTATAATAATAATAATAATACTGTAATATTGAAATAATACAAATACAGTACATATCTACATGTTTGTGCACCATAATGAACCACAAAGATCGTGTGTTGAGAGTTTATATACACAGAACAAGAATCCACGGTCAGCCTAGCGGCCGACCGCCGAGTGTGGCAGGCAGGGGCTGCCCCAAATACATATTAACATAATTATTTCAACGTCTGTGAGTGGTTTATATCTAGTTTTTTGCAGTAATATTATTCAATAGTGTGTAATAAATATGAATATAGTTAAATGTGTGGAACTTTGCTATTCTCAAAAATATGGAGCTCATATATGGTGATACATATATTCTATTCTTAGTTCAACCAGTGTTCCTGTTGTTATTATGCTACAACAGCAGTTCTGGTGGGTATGGTGTCTAAATCACAACACAGCACGGAGCCACAAGCAGACGACGCCAGCAGTCACATGATGCAAGACAATGCCTCCAATATTATTCACATCTCGCTATGACCAGCTACAAAACTACTGTTATTATCACATCTGTCACAAAATCCCGAATATGAAACCATTTCCATAACAAAATCAACAATGGTGACGGAATACCAGGTCGTTTCAGGATACGTAGATGCAGGAAACAATGGCTGGGTGCTGTGTGTCTCTACCTCAAGCTGTGAATATCAACTAACATTGTGTTCACTGATATCTGAACGTTGTACAGTCTCTATCACAGTCAGGATCATCTATAACACTATCAATGCAAAATAATTTCAGTTATCTATTTTATTCATTATTACTAAGTGATGCTGTGGCCCTTAGCTGTGCACGGCTCCTGCATGCACCAGCCTTGGTCGCTCTCTCAGTACTAAGGCTCTCACAGCCAGCATGGATGCCGACTAATTTTTTTTTCAAGATAGCATCTGTTTACAGGAGTCCTGAGGCACAGGATGTGAGCCCTGCGTACCTGTGGGAGTTTTGAATCGCTCCCTATACCTACATATGCCACATGGCACTCTCCACACACTCGATTCAGCACCTCATGGCAATCTGCGCAGTGCAGTGGTTAAGTCAGATCACGTTTGCTAAGAAGGTAGGAGCATTTGAGTATGTACAGTACTGTGAAAGGGAAGAGTCAACAGCAACAAAGCCAGGACTAAGGTTCAAGGTGGATATGTTTTGTATTTAAGCCGATTCGAGAAGACAGCATCTGTAAAGAGCAGAGGCAAAAATTATTATTTTAGAAGACCAATCAACCAATTGATTGAAGAAGACCAATTGGGTAGAGGCTAGCTACCTACCCCACCCCCTAATACAATCCCTTCACCAATATGCCAAAACTTGAAGACAGAAGAAAAAGAGGTGATATGATCACTACATACAAAACAGTAACAGGAATTGATAAAATCGACAGGGAAGACTTCCTGAGACCTGGAATTTCAAGAACAAGAGGTCATAGATTTAAACTAGCTAAACACAGATGCCGAAGAAATATAAGAAAATTCACCTTCGCAAACAGAGTGGTAGACAGTTGGAACAAGTTAAGTGAGAAGGTGGTGGAGGCCAAGACCGTCAGTAGTTTCAAAGCGTTATATGACAAAGAGTGCTGGGAAGACGGGACACCACGAGCGTAGCTCTCATCCTGTAACTACACTTAGGTAATTACACTTAGGTAATTACTGACTCCACCATTTGCCCGAATTGCTATGCGTGCTATTAGCTGTACAAGAATACATGAACTCTGGTACTGTATATATAAATAAATAAATACAACAAAATTATTACTGTAATTCTTCATTTTGACTATGGAATATGTTAAGGGCAATGTGTTACAAAAAAGTGAAATGGTAATTTTCTCAGCTATTTTGGTGAAAAGCTGCGAGTGAAGCATTGAGGAGGCAGCGGCACCAGCCATGTGTTGCCAGTCAGTTGATCACAGTTGATGTGCTGGATGAGTCTTTTATAACCCCCACTGACACCACACTCCTTCCCTGATGCTCACCACTAATGCAACCTGCCTCGCCTGACAACTTCCACCACTGCCTCGCCTGACAACTTCCACCACTGCCTCTCCTGATAATTTCCACCACTGCCTCTCCTGATAATTTCCACCACTGCCTCTCCTGATAATTTCCACCACTGCCTCGCCTGATAATTTCCACCACTGCCTCGCCTGACAACTTCCACCACTGCCTCGCCTGACAACTTCCACCACTGCCTCTCCTGATAATTTCCACCACTGCCTCGCCTGACAACTTCCACCACTACCTGCCTCTCCTGACAACTTCCACCACTACCTCTCCTGACAACTTCCACCACTTCCTCTCCTGACAACTTCCACCACTGCCTCGCCTGACAACTTCCACCACTGCCTCGCCTGACAACTTCCACCACTGCCTCGCCTGACAACTTCCACCACTGCCTCGCCTGACAACTTCCACCACTTCCTCTCCTGACAACTTCCACCACTGCCTCGCCTGACAACTTCCACCACTGCCTCTCCTGACAACTTCCACCACTGCCTCTCCTGACAACTTCCACCACTGCCTCTCCTGACAACTTCCACCACTGCCTCTCCTGACAACTTCCACCACTGCCTCACCTGACAACTTCCACCACTGCCTCTCCTGACAACTTCCACCACTGCCTCACCTGACAACTTCCACCACTGCCTCACCTGACAACTTCCACCACTGCCTCTCCTGACAACTTCCACCACTGCCTCTCCTGACAACTTCCACCACTGCCTCACCTGACAACTTCCACCACTGCCTCTCCTGACAACTTCCACCACTGCCTCTCCTGACAACTTCCACCACTGCCTCTCCTGACAACTTCCACCACTGCCTCTCCTGACAACTTCCACCACTGCCTCACCTGACAACTTCCACCACTGCCTCTCCTGACAACTTCCACCACTACCTCACCTGACAACTTCCACCACTGCCTCTCCTGACAACTTCCACCACTGCCTCTCCTGACAACTTCCACCACTGCCTCTCCTGACAACTTCCACCACTGCCTCTCCTGACAACTTCCACCACTGCCTCTCCTGACAACTTCCACCACTACCTGCCTCTCCTGACAACTTCCACCACTGCCTCTCCTGACAACTTCCACCACTGCCTCTCCTGACAACTTCCACCACTGCCTCTCCTGACAACTTCCACCACTGCCTCTCCTGACAACTTCCACCACTACCTGCCTCTCCTGACAACTTCCACCACTGCCTCTCCTGACAACTTCCACCACTGCCTCTCCTGATAACTTCCACCACTGCCTCTCCTGACAACTTCCACCACTACCTGCCTCTCCTGACAACTTCCACCACTTCCTCTCCTGACAACTTCCACCACTACCTGCCTCTCCTGACAACTTCCACCACTTCCTCTCCTGACAACTTCCACCACTGCCTCTCCTGACAACTTCCACCACTACCTGCCTCTCCTGACAACTTCCACCACTTCCTCTCCTGACAACTTCCACCACTTCCTCGCCTGACAACTTCCACCACTGCCTCTCCTGACAACTTCCACCACTACCTGCCTCTCCTGACAACTTCCACCACTGCCTCGCCTGAACTTCCACCACTGCCTCTCCTGACAACTTCCACCACTACCTGCCTCTCCTGACAACTTCCACCACTGCCTCGCCTGACAACTTCCACCACTGCCTCTCCTGACAACTTCCACCACTGACACCACCTGCCTCTCCTGACAACTCCCACCACTGACACCACCTGCCTCCCCTGACAACAACTCCCACCACTAACTCCACCTGCCTCCCATGATAATAACTTCCACCACCTGCCCCTGATACTTAACCCCAACTACTAACACCGCCTGCCCCTGACACCAACCCTCACCAATGGCACCACCTGCCTCCCCCATACCATTTTATCATCTTTCAACCCTCTCGAAAAAAAAAAAAAAATGGGGAAGCAAAATAAAACACTATAAGTGTTTACACATAGGTGAATCATAGTTGATGACAGCCACCTTCTGATGCACGGTCTCGGTGACGGCTTGGACAAACAATCCTCATTTAATTGAACATTTCTATGTGCCACTGAACAATTAGTACCGAATGCAATTCATTCGGACCATCAAGGAATTCGTTAGAGCGAGGTTCATTAGAGTGAGGATGCACTGTACTTTTAGTGTTGTTACAGGATAAGAGCTATGATCATGGTGTCTCGTCTTCCCAGTACTCTGCCATATGTTGGGCTAAGCTTGCTGGTACAGTACTAGAAATAAGCTTGGGACATTACAACTAACAAGTCCATCCCAGATATGCCAATGCCATGGTTTGTTTGCTCATGGAGAAGGCGAAGTATTTCCGCAAGAAAGTAAACATGAAGCATGTAAAGTACGCAGGGCGAGAAAGCCAGTTAATGGAACTTCAGCATCTCACACTAACTTAATAACAACAATCAATTATCCTAAACCAAAATCCAAGGATGTTCAACCTTTATTTTCCTGGAAATGCATAGAAAGACTGAATCATAAGTTTTGTTTTATTTTATTATTCATATTTTACTGAAGGTGACCGAAAGAGTGAGATCAACGATTCTAGTGCGAATCTTTTCTATTTTACTTACATTTTTCTTCACTTGAGAAGAAAGTTGAAAAATTAACTCTACAAAGTTTTTTACAGTTTTATTTGACATGACGCCAAGAGATAGGCTTCGTTAACTCTTACTAACACTGTAATGCAGAGTTCGAATGATTGCAAAGTTTCTTGCTGCACGATATGTACCCAAGGATGAGGTGAAGGTGATGAGGTGAAAGGAATGAGGGTGAAGGTAAGGCACCTCACTTATAGCTCCATTTTATCTTGTCACTCTCCTGTTTGCATGATGTCAGGTACAGTATGTTATATGTTCCTTGTGTTCTGGAAGTTGGCAAAGTGTAATTTGTGCTAGTTGGCTATTAATTAATACATGACTTGGTTTGTTAGATGGATAATGCCTCGCAAATGTCCAGTTGTCTGTTGTCGCTGTATCTGTCGATTATTTTGGTGTTATTTGTGAGTATATCTCTGGTGATTATCTGTTTTTTTATAGAGATTATATATTCTCTTATAGGTCCTTGCTGCTTGTGCACTGTTAGGCATCTTGAATGGGAAGTTGCAAGATACCTACAGTCGGACCCCCCCCCCCCTTATACAGTAAAGTGCACCCTGGATCTTGGAGGCTTGCTCACGTCTTGCTTGGTGAAGAGGAGGCATCTGCATGCAACACTGCATACAACTGCAAACCTGATGAGGTAAAATCAACAACTAGAAATGTAGCAAAAGTTTTTCTTACCTTCTGGACATATTTAGGTAGACACTCTGCTACGTACTGCCCAAACTCACTCAACGTCTGCTTCTGAACAGCGTTCTCAGGCCGAATAGTAGCTGTAAAAAAAATTGATGAAAATCACTGAATATAAAGATTTTCAAATTCATTTCCTTATAAATTTCAGTAAATGCTTAAACTGCCATTTAATATGTTATTAATAAACAAAAACACATTACCTAGTACAGCTATAGATACTTTATGTAGGACAAAATATGATTATATATAATATGAATAGAAGCATAATACCTTTCTTACCCCTAGGTGACTGTTGACTGGACTACTGGACTACTACTGGCAGACTATCCCTGCCAAGATGATGTACCAATGTACCCATCTTCCCGGTTTTTAATTCCAGCTACTCTCAGAATCACTCAACATTCATGATGCATTCAATCTACTTCATAATACTGCACTGTCTTAACACTCACCACTCAGCCTTATGATGCACTTACTCTCATATTACACCTTTCCACTGTATCACTGCTCTATAAATCAGGCAAACCAGGAATTAATAATTATGTACAGTAAAGTTTACAAATTACAAAAATCGAGTCTTGAGACACCAATCAAGGCTCTTGAGCTCGTACATGCAACTCGTGAATCAATAAATAATGCTTAGCTTCAAACTACGCAATAACTTTCCCATTTGCAGAAAAATACAGCTAAGAAATTCTTATAAATCTGAAATATACAGTCAGCCATGTTGAGTACTGCAAATGCATGCTATACAAACCAGCACTGAATGTAATGAAGCGCCATTTTCTGGGCAAGCCCCTGAGACTCCCTGAAGCTATCCGAACTTCTTTTTTTCAGGGATATTCCTGCGCGGGCCCTAAGCCTCTGGCTGGCCCACTAAGTGTTGCGCGTTTCTGTTTTACTTGGATGGAGTATGAGTATTTATGACTCATATGGTCGCTTCAGTAAGATTTTGTCCCACGTGTTTAAGAACTTCTTCTGCTCTGTTGAATCTAAGTTGAAATCATAATGGGTTTGTAACTATGCACTGTGTTAGATAATATTCCAGTGGTCTGTCGAGCATTTCTCCACAGTACTATCCGAACTAGTGCTATGTTAGTTTGGGATCATCAGTCACAGGAGTTCTTATGCCTACCAGGGACCACGAGCCAGAACCTGGCCCCCTCAGAAAGACGCAGGGAGCAATGGCCTATGAGCACTTTACATTTAAAGTATGTCATAATTGCCATCGACCGGGAAAGGCCCCAGAAAGGTAAGAGAATCAAAACAGACCACTGTCTGGTTAACCTGTGCAATCTACATATATGCACAGGTTTCATGCAACATTTCATGCAACTAGCACTCTGTCTTGTTAGTGCTCAACTTGTCCTCTTAAAAAGAACGTCGCTTTTGGCCGTTTGCCCGTATGGCCGAATTTGGACGTAATTTGAAAATGAAAAAAAATGAAAATAAATTTGGGATTTTTTTTTTCAACAACAGTAAGTTAAGGGTCCTCTGATAGGTTAGGTGGGCAGGAAATTCTCATAAAGTTTCAAAACGTTATGAAAAACGTGAATTGAAAGTCATCTATTCTAACCTTACAGAGTCGGCCGGACGACTCAAACAGAAAACGAAACAGTACGTCACTTTTGTGAGTCAATTTCATTTCAAATTACGTCCAAATTTGGCCATAGCGCGCATACGAGCCAAAAGTGACGTTATTTTTAAGAGGACGGGTTGTAGTGCTACCCTTCGGGGGGGGGGGGGGAAGGGGAAGCCGGCCGGTCGGCCGAGCAGACAGCACGCTGGACTTGTGATCCTGTGGTCAAAGAACACGAAACTCCCCAACCTGACCACCAGAAACCAAAGCCAACAAAAGCAAAGCTGTCCAAAAGCAATCCTGAACCGAAGGGGCCACAACAAACCGAGGAGGAGGAGAAGGAGAGGAAAGAAACACTGTCCAAAGACCAAGAAGGCTCAGGCAGTACATGAGCAGGCTGGAGGTGAAAAAACACACGAAAGCGCTCGTGGAATGGAGCAGACATGACATTCACCCCAAATGCAAGCTGCAGCGGCTCTACCAACACTGCAGATCGTCAAGAAACTTCATACTGTCGCTGAGACCATCAAAGAAGCCACCTGATCATTATGCCAGAGTGAGGCAAACCAGCGAGGTACTACACCAGCCCAACCTGCTTAACCCTTAGGCGGCTAAGGGCCTTTTTGCCTTCAACACCCACAGGCGCAACAACAACAAAAATCTAAAAAATTCTTTTGTCTAATAAAAGTGTTCATTTGTGTTCCCTGATCACGGGAAAAATAACAAAGAAATCGTAGGTGGCATATTTTGGCCACAATAGGGCAAGGAAGTCTGACAGAAAAAAAGGAGTTGACAGAGCAGGCGCCAGACGAGGTCTGCTCTGCCCCAGCTGCCAGGCGAGGGTTGCCACAAAGATATTATTACCTAATTATTTAAATGTCTCTGATTGATTTTTTCTTAGTTTTTTTGCAGTAATATTATTCCATACAATGAATTGTGGTATATTTATATAATAAAATGTGTGAACCATTGCTGTACTCAAAACTATGGTGTGCATATTAGTGATTCAATTATTATGTTCATAAAACAATAAACAAATAGTTTTGCTGTTATTACACTATATACACGTTATATACAAGTATCTGAATGTTTTGTTCACCATAACGAACCACTAAGTTGGTATTGTGAGTCAAAAAGCAATGAAGAGTGGCCTTCACTCACCAGCCAGTCTCACCACCACTCCCTCACTCACCAACATACTCCTCCAACCACACTGTTTTTGCTTTTATTCACTATACACAGACGTTATATATAATTATCTACATGTTTTGTTCACCATAACTGTACATCTAAGCTTGTATGGCGAGTTCAGGCGATAAGAGACATAGCTACAAACACAATCAGCTGGTGGCTGCTGCCCTCACTAGTTCAAGGCCACATGCACTATTTCTCCTCCAACAATATTGTTTGTGGTGTTATTACACTTTATACACACATTATATACAAGTATCTACATATTTTATTCATCATACCTGTACAAATAAGATGGTATGGTACCCAAAGACCATTGTGGCCACCAGTAAACAACATGACATGTCATGCAGACGACGAACCTCCCTCACCAAAATGGCGGCTCCCAACATACTCCTATTGCTGTTATTACACTCTATACACACGTTATATACAAGTATCTACATTTGTGTTCACCATAGTGAACCACTAAGCTGGTGTGGTAAGTCCAGTCAAATAAAGGGTGGCCACACACAGTCAGAAGACAATGCCACCTCCCTCTCTCCCTCCCTCCCTCCCTCAACATTACTCCTCCCACCATGGAGCACAGCGCTAAATATCATCACAATCCTGCTATTATCAACATCCTGGTCAGTTTTATCACAGTCAGGGGTCTTCTGTAATACTATCAACGCTAAATAATAACATGTACATATTTGAATCCCCGATTCAACAAATCTCCGGCTAGGTTGCACACTTTTCAGGCCGGATTTACTCACCCGTTTCGACAAACAATGTTTCGCCAAAGCGGGGGATGTTTGGATTTACTCACGATGTTGGGACAGAGTTCACAGATTGGTGGAAAACTGTCCCATTCTATCACTGGTTACAATTAATGATTCCTCCATATGACAAGTTGGATCATACGCAAGTGGACAAGTGGACCACACAAGTGGTCCACAAGCTTACGATGTTGGGACAGTCCACAGACTGGTGGAAAACTTTCTCATTCTATCACAGGTTACAATTAATAATTCCTTTAATTCCAAAGAGCCAAGGACCGAAGGGAACCCCTGCGGTTCAGACAATGAACCACCAGAGTGCAGTCTGAATGGAGCCGGATCGAAGAGCCCCGAGCGTCCCGAACCCTGCTTGATACCTGCTTGATGGGGTTCTGGAAGTTCTTCTACTCCCCAAGCCCGGCCTGACTAGTGAGTTTTGTCAACTAGGCTGTTGCTTGGACCCTCTGCAGCGAAAGCCAATACACCACAAACTCCCGCACCATGCTGTGAACCTGACGGAAGGACAAAGCCCATCGCCCCTGGCCGGCCTGGTGAGCACAGGTCACAAAACCTCAGCCGAGAGAGAAGGCATCTGTGAACACATCAAGTAAAGGCTCGGGGAGGCGCCAAGGCAGTGAACCCCGAAAAACCAGAAGAGGAAGCTGGCGATGCAGCAATCGACGCAAGACCCAATGGGGTGTGAACCCAGCGGTCGCGAGAGAGGCGGAAGAGACGTCACCGAAGGAACCAGAGCAGCCACCGAAACTAGATCCAACCTGGCGACTAAACCAGCATGGCTAAGTTCAAACTCCCACACAACTGCTTGAGTAACCGCCAAGTGACCCAGGACCCCCCCCAAGAACAGCTGAAGGCGGGACCGTAGCCACAGCAACGACCCGGGTAAGACACATGAAATAGCGAGGTATTAGATTCAAGCCAAACGGAAGGCAACGAAAGCAGTAAGCACGCTGCCCTATGATGAAACCTAACCAGTCCCTAAACCCCGGATGAATCAGGATGTGCCAATACGCATCCTGGAGGTCCCAGAGGTCCATCCAACAACCCAGCTACAAGAGAAACCAGACCTGGGACAGAGTGGTCATCTGAAAGGAAGGGCAAGGAATCCAGCAGTTCAGACGGGACAAGTCCAGAATGAACCGAAGATCTGCATAGTCCCGTTTCAGTACTGGAAACAAGTGGGAAACTCACTTGAGGGATCGAGTCGTTTACACCAAGCCCAAGCGCACCCACTCCAAGACGACTAGATGGAGCGAAAGAGAAGCAGCCTACCCCCGCCAGCCCCAAACCCCCCAAGGGAGGAGCTGCCCAATGCCTCCAACACGATCCGATACGGCCATGAATCATGGGATCAAGTGTTGGCAAACAAAGCCAGCCTTCCCCCCCCCCCAACGCCACGTCAACGGGGCTAACCGCGAAAGGGCCGATGCCCCTTACGAGAGGCTGGCCCGGCGAACAGAGCGAGCATTGAGCCGACCAAACGACGCCAGCTATGAAACTGGCACCAAGGGTCCACCTCGAGCCCTGGCACGACCCGTCCAGGAGGCCAGAGAATGGCCACCCTGGAGAACCAACAACTCTGAAAGAGGATGGCAACTTGATGAGGCTGCCTACAGAAACTGAGTCACTGCACAGTCCACAAACATCAACGGACAAAAAGGCGAAGAAAATCTAAGAGCCAGGCCCAAGTGGATTCCTAGGAGAGAGTGAGGATGGCCTGATGACACGCGAGGTGAGAAGCAAAGAACAGACACACACTGCCTCCTGGAGTATCGGCGCAAATACCCTGTAGCTTCAACAGCGCAGTCGACGCTCTGGCCACCGAGGCCAACACCCCTGACGAAGGTCAGGCATTCAACACCTTCACGTCCTCCCTAAACCAGTTCAAGGACAACTCAAGAAGGGTTGACTCGAGAAGGGTCCTCCAGCTACCAAAGTCGTCGAAAGGGTGGAAACCTGCGCATGCAGCTGATGAAGGCCAACATCCCAAGGAAGCACAGAGGCACTCAAAATCACCCCCAAAGTAAACCTGCATAACGGTAGCAGCCTACCGAAGAGGAATCAAACTCAAATGAGGACAGGACCATCACAGAGGCAAAATCCGGGTCTCGCAGGAGGTAAGCCACAAGAGCCTCCTGAACCTCCTTAGACGGGACGCGAGAGGCAGAAAATCTCCGGAAAGAAGGAGCCGAGGAACCCAAGGGAACCTGGAACCAAACCTAGGGAGGAGCTGACCCCCAAATTGTACTCGTACAGGAAAGAGGGGGGTAAGAAAACCTCTCCCCCTGCAACAACAAACCCTGCAATGAGGGCACCAAAAACCCAAGCACAATCAAAGAGTGTTCAAGTCCCCAGGTCAACTCCTCCCCAGACCCGGAAGCCTCCAAGCCAGGAAAATGTTAGAGGGGCTGGTCCCAAACCTGCACACAGAAATAACATCACATGAGACCAGAAGACATGGCAGGATGTGCAGAATACCCCAGTTGAAAAGCAGAGGTGCAACAGGTACTCTGAGAGAGAACTCTATCAACATCAGAGGCCTGAGACTGTTCAACACGCTTCCACTACACATAAGGGACATAACTGGCCGACCCCTCTCAGTGTTCAAGAGAAAACTGGATAAGCACCTCCAAAGGATACCTGATCAACCAGGCTGTGATTCGTACGTCAGGCTGAGAGCAGCCGCGTCCAACAGCCTGGTTGACTAGTCCAACAACCAGGAGGCCTGGTTGACGACCGAGCTGTGGGGACGCTAAGCCCCGGAAGCACCTCAAGGTAACCTCAAGGTAACCTCAAGGTTGGTCAATGACTGCGCGGCGCGGTAAGCGAGGTCGGACGCTGGGTCGTGAAGTGCTCGCCATGGTGTCTGGCCAGTAACTAAGGCCTGGGAGACAAAGGATGCCTGCACTAGATTTATTTTTCAAGATGACATCTGTTTACAATCGCCCCCTGGCTACGATATAGGTGACCCCTTTACACCGCAGGACATTTGAATCGTGCCTTGCACCCTATGTCATATATATACACCATGTGCATGGTGGGACATGTTACTCATGGCGTATAAATACTAAGGGTTAAGGGAATAGCAAGGTTAGAAAACAAAATGGCGTCGTTTCACTTGTATAAATTCAACAGTGATGAATAATTCAATAAATACAGTAATTGGAGTAATAAACAATCTGGTTTAAGGTCTTAGGTTAGGTTAACATGAATGTAGAGTAAATATTAATGATCGTTGCTATCAAAGAGACAGTAACGCCAATTAGAGAGGGACTAGTTCGTCAGTCCATCTATGACTCACCCTGGGTCAAGGTCACGCGGCCTGAGGGTGATCAAAACCTTCCGTATTGTTAATTTATAACGTATAAATTCGGGTTACTATTCAATATTGTAGATGGAAACAGCTGGGCTCAAGATGCCTATAGAATTACCATCAGTATACAGGCATACCTCAGAATACGAGTTTAATCCGTTCCTGGAGACGCCTCGCCTTCCGAAAACTCGCATTCCGAAGTTAATTTCCCCATAAGAAATAAAGGGAAATGAATTAATCCGTTCCTGACTACCCCAAAAACCCCACATCAAACTAAATTTTTATACCTAATTTACCTAATTCATCTAAATAAACCTACAAAACTGTGTTCCAGTTATTACTTACCTTGCTGTCGAGTGCTGTAGGCGTATGGAAGATGGTGAGGAGGGGGGCTACCTACCTTGAGGCTACCTTGAGGTGCTTCCGGGGCTTAGTGTCCCCGCGGCCCGGTCGTCGACCAGGCCTCCTGGTTGCTGGACTGATCAACCAGGCTGTTAGACGCGGCTGCTCGCAGCCTGACGTATGAGTCACAGCCTGGTTGATCAGGTATGGAGGAGGGAGGAGGAGAGGAGTTACTGTTTGGAAGGGGAGTCCCCTTCCATAATCACATCACATAACCCCATGCCTTGTAACACTATGGATACCACTTCTCTTTCTAAATTTTTCAAACCAGCCCCTGCTTGCCTTAAACTCTTTCTTATCTGCATCACTCATTGCAGGGGTATTCTTTAGAAGGTCTTCGTGCAACACCCTGGCTTTCTCACAAATAATGGCCTCCGAAACACTATCACCCCTCAACTCCTTGTCGTGTATCCAAATTAATAACAACTTTTCCACTTCTTCAAGTATTTGTGGTCTTTGTGCCGTTAATGTTCTTACTCCTTTTGCCACTTTAGCACCCATAATCTTATTTTTCTTCTTAAGTATAGTGCATATTGTTGATGTGGCTTTGTTGTACTGCCTACAAAGTTCAACAACACGTGTACCGTTCTCATGCTTCCGAATGATCTCTTGTTTCTCCTCTATTGTCATCCTCACATGAGCTTTCTGGCCTTTATCCTTACCACTGGCTTTCTTGGGACCCATGGTGAGATATATAATAACAAATTGTATAGACAAATCACCAAAAATCAAACAAAACACTGAAAATCCGCGAGAAGAATTGATGTGGGGGTAGTCACTGAGCGCGAGACAATGGTAAACTGAGAGGCGGCGGGGCGGAGGGACGACGATCGCCGAACCACCACGCGCTAGGTCGGCCTGTACGCGTATCAACAAACTCGCGTCCCGAAATAACCCTCACCTTCTGAGACAAATTTTTGGAGTAAATACTGCTCGCCTTCCGAAAACCTCGCATACAGGGACAATCGCATTCCGAGGTACCACTGTACAAGCACGGAAGCCTAGAGGAAGGCCACCAACAATATCTTAAATAGACTGAATAGTCAAATCAGGCAGACCTCCTCCATGCTAAAACAAAAAACAAAAGAAAAACCCTGCAAAAGTACCACAACCACAGGAGGAACAGGAAACATGGCCGCCACTATAGGTATGTGTGCTGCACAGCACCGATGCGCCCCAACCAGCAAAAACACCACCTCCAACGCAGGGCAAAACAAAGGCCACAAAACCCCAGCTAACCCCAAGGGCAGGGTAAATGCCGAGCAGCAGGATCTGCAACGGAAGTGCAAGAGTGAAGATTCTAGGGAAGGCAACCCTAGAACCCAAGGGTAGTACTTACAGGACACTAGGGAAGGCAGCCCTAGAACCCAAGGGTAGTACTTACAGGACACTAGGGAAGGCAGCCCTAAGCACATGCAGCCCCATTACACTAAGTTACTCCTGACCAGCGCATCACAAACAGCAGGTAAAACACCACAAGAGCACAAAATCCAGTAGGAAACCGAGGCCAGAGTTGGCAGCCGCCCAGAGTGCTTCAGCCTACGAACTGAAGGTGTGGGCAGCCAGTGTGGGGGTCCGGGGCTCCCCTCCCTCTTTGAGGGGGAGGGGAGCTGTGCAGACAAGCGGTGCAGCGGCGATAATTATCGTTTGCTTGTATTCTTTTCTTTGGAGAGCTCTGTTTCTCTGTTCGGTCTTTTTTTTTTTTTTTAACCTATTTCCTACCAAGTAGGGTTTGTTTTGAGATGCCCATCTTTCTGGGTGCCTAATCAAAGTCGATGCAGATACTCAGATACGAGATAACCCGCAAATACAAGGGGGGTTTTCCTCGAGGCCATTGCTCCCTGCACCTCTCCGAGGCAACCAGGTTCTGGCTCATGGTCCCCCCCTGGTAGGTAGAACTCCATTGACTGAAGCCCCAGACTAATATAACGTATATCAGTCCGATAGCTCCAGGAAGCCGATGGGACTCCCTACAGTAAAATATATTTAAATGGACGGTGGCAGCTCTACCCTCTTCCCTTTCCCTCCTAATAATCCTTTCATTTTATCCCCCAATACTATCTTATAACTTTTTATTTTCATCTCTAATTCTATCTCAACTCTGCCTTTTCCACTAAATAGCTCATTCCACCTTCCTTCTACCTGCTGCTTCCCCTGTCTCACCCTCCCACATTCCTCTCTAGCGCCTCCTCATTGACTCCTCCTCTTCTTTACTTTCTCCTTTCTATCTCTATCATTCATTTTCTATCCCTCCCCCCCCATTACACTATCAAGAGATACAATGGCC
This sequence comes from Procambarus clarkii, assembly GCF_040958095.1. NCBI lineage: Eukaryota > Metazoa > Arthropoda > Malacostraca > Decapoda > Cambaridae > Procambarus > Procambarus clarkii. The sequence goes on from NC_091207.1 coordinate 10,156,171, forward strand.
CTGTATACACACACACAAGTAGCATTCACTTCTACCACAAGCCAATGGTTATATTTAGTTATACCATAAGTACAATGGTTGTATTCAGTTATACCATAAGCCAATGGTTATATTCAATTATACCACAAGCACAATGGATATATTCAGTTATACCATAAGCACAATGAAAGAAGAATTTCTAAGCATAAACACAAGTCACTGACTGAATGCTGGTTTCTGCTTGTCCAATACTGACCTGGACACCAGTTAGGACAAATGTGATTAGGATTGAATCGGGGATCTCATTTCAGTGTCGATGATGGCACTTTGTGGTCATGTGAACCAGGATGTGACATACAGCCAGAGCAACAAGAAATTAAAATTTGTGCGCACTTATAGTACGTGTGATGCAAAAAAAAAAATATAAAATAGTGTGCTGGAAGGGCTTTAGAGTTTATCTGAGTTCACCTTTTGAAAGTGATTCCAGGCCAAATAAATCCTCTACATAGGTATTTGGAAAGACATCTTCTGTAGCTCGGTAGAAAATGTCGACTTACTGTGAATTGTAGTTGCAGTCCATGGGACCAGTAGGATCATGTCTTAGGAAGTAACAGTGTGTTGTAGCTCAGAAAAACAATGTTTTAATAGTATGTGCAGAATACTGAGCTTACTTATACCCCTAATATTACAACATAGTTGTCTACATAATGCAAAACATATGAACTACAAGTACAGCTCTCAACAAAAACGCAAGCTAAGTACGAGATACTTACGATACAACTGGGAGCTGAACCGTCTTGCCTCTCCTGCACGAGGTACAACTGCAAGTGAAGATACAGTGCTCTTTTAATGAATGTGTTCCGTCATTTTGTGCTAGTATGATTATTACACCTGAATGTGTTAAAATGTCAATATGTGACATGTGATAAATCACCTTCAAGGAATACCTGATCAACCAGGCTGTGTTTCATACACTAGACTGCAAGATGCAGTGTTTAACAGTCTGGTTGACCAGACCACCACGAGAGCCAACCTCAAGGTAATCCTTGCACCCCTTATAAATGGCACCATAATGTGGAATAGGGGAAAAAGGGGAGGTTGAGGTGCTTCAATGATCCAAAAGGCCACTAAGTGTGACACATGGAGTCCCTATTCTGGCTAATGATTGCCTTTTCCTAATTTTTTCCATGCAGATGTATCATTTTATAAAATTATTATTTCTGGTTTGCGTACAGACAGAATGGAACGGTTTATAATAGCCGTATGCTAAGGGTCAAGGTGAGGAGTGAGAAGAAACTGTGGCTTTATGCTGCCCATGTGTTGCTGTGCTTGGCAACAAATACAGCATTCACTCACTAATTCATATACAGCATTCACTCACTAATTCATATACAGCATTCACTCACTAATTCATATACAGCATTCACTCACTAATTCATATACAGCATTCACTCACTAATTCATATACAGCATTCACTCACTAATTCATATCAGATAGGGGAGACCCCATCCAAGTTACACTGAGATCCAAATTGCCCAATGTACAGTGCAGTACTTACCGTAATACTTATTGCACTCATAAAAATAAACAAATTCAGTTTTTTTTTTACCACAACCAATTTAATTTGTTCTTCAACACATACAGATTTAGATAGTTATTGCAGCATATGCATAGAAATAATTAATACTGAACTAACATAAATGTTGACTTACTTTGGTAGAGTTAAAGATTGGTAGTCTTGATTATTCTCTAATTGGAATAATTTATTGTACTTAAAATACAGAAATATAGTTCTATGCATATTAGAACGAAAAGATGTTAATACATACTGCATATATTTTATATGTGAAAATAAAAATATAAAATGTGCTTTTAATTAATCGCCTTAATGAACCTATATCTTACCCAAGTATAAAGTTACTTTACAAGTACTGTATGAGCTTACTTATCCAGACTATATGGAAAGGATCCCCCCCCCCCACCCCTACCAGATAAGCCGGACATCCAGATAAGCAAAATTCTTACAAAATTCAGAGAAGTACAAACAAACATATTTACAATTTTTTGTACCACAACCAACATAATTTGAATTTCTACACACACTACTGTATTATTAAAAAATATATCAGTGCAATCTCAATTCGACGAACTATATGGGACCAACCCCAGTTCATTGCAGGGTTGGATTCTTTGCAAGAGGTGATGCCTTCAGGAGGCATTTATGTAATGCACTTTTTTAATAATATAAATAAAAAATATTTCCTTGTTATATACAGTACTACTAAATTGTACAATAATGAATCATACTCTTATCTTTAATCATACTCTATAACTTTATATAACTTTATATGACTGTAAATGCCTGCCTGTCTGTAAATGCCTTATTCATCCATCTGATAAGGATAAGTAGAGGGATGCCTATCCTGCACGATAAAATAACAACACTGTCGTCGGAGGCATCCGAGAATTTGCGAGAATCGGCGGGAACGCTAGGAAGCACCATGTGGCTTTCTCATTACCTGAAATGCTCGAAGATGGGGCAGCTCGTCACCCAAGGTTCCTCTGTACTTACAGGGGGCACATGGGGAAGGTAGCCCCAAGTGCATGCAGCCCCAGTACACTGTAGTTACGCCTGACCACTGCACCACAAGGAGCAGGAAACACCACGAAGGCACAAAATCTGGCAAGAAATAGAGGCCAGAGTTTACAGCCCCAGAGCACATCAGTCTACAAACTGAAGGTGTGAGTAGCCAGCACGGAGGGTTCGGGGCACCCCCCTCCCCCTCCCGGGTAGAGAAGGGCTGTGCGGACAAGCGGCGCGGTGGCGGTGTATGACGTTTGCTTGTTTGCTTATTTCTTGAAGTTTTTGGGAGTGCTCCTCGTGCCTCTCTCGAGGGGGCCAGGTTTTGGCTCTGGTCCCCGGTAGGCCTAGAACTCCTTCGAGTGACTGTTGCCACGGTCTAATATATATACATCAGCTCGGTATAGCTCCAGGGAGCCGAAGGGGCTCTCCACAGAAAAGTAATTATATATCACTCCATGGGTCCCAAGAAAGCCAGTGATAAGGTTCTTTGTGAGAAAAACAAGCAGTGAGCCACAACCAGATCCTAGTGGTATGCAAGCAGAACCTAGGGGAGAGAGAGTACCCCAAAGAATTCATCACTGCCTGATGTTATAATGGAAGGGGACTTCCCCTTCCAAATAGTAACATTGCTCCTCCTCTCCACCCCCCCTCAGTCTTCCATACGCTAACTAGAGTCATCAATAAAAGTAAGCTATAACTTGTAACAACTATAGTACGAAATGTGTATTATGTATGAAATGTATTTTGAAGTTAATATTGTTAAGAAGTGTGGGATGGATTAATTCAATTTACATTATTTCTTATGGGAAAATTAATTTCCAGCTACAAATTTTTGAGTTACGACCCGACTCTGGGAATGGGTTAAATTCGTAAATGGAGAGGCCACTGTTCTCGAATATTTTATAATTATATGTGGCAATTCAAATTATGTTGGTTGTGGAACAAAATTTTTTGGAAATGATCATTTATGGACTTCCCCGGTAAAACATCCTTTGATCCAGATGACAGGCCCATCCGGGCGGGGGTCCTTCCCATATAGTCTGGATTAGTGAACTTCATCAGTATCCATTATATGGAGGTCCAGATTTATAAATATAGACCTGGGGCCAGATTCACGAAAACACTTACGCAAGCACTTACGAACGTTTACATCTTTCCTCAATCTCTGACGGCTTTGGTTACATTTATTAAACAGTTTACAAGCATGAAAACTTCCCAATCAACTGTTGTTATTGTTATAAAACAGCCTCCTGGTGCTTCGGAGCTTATTAACTGTTTAATAATTGTAAACAAAGCCGCCAAAGATTGACAAAAGATGTACAGGTTCGTAAGTGCTTTCGTGAATCTGGCCCCTGACTATCTCTGCACTTGTCACATTATGATAAATGTATTGTCAGGCCTAACACGTTAAAGGAAAAAAACATATCTCCATGTCGAGTGTGTTATGTGAAGAACCATATTGTTGTGCTCAGTGTTACAAGGGAATACATACTTCCATGCCCAGTGTGTTACGGAATCACTACTAGTGTGCTGTGAGATTTTAACATTTTTTTTTTTTATTATTATTTTTCTACCACAGACGTGGCCACACATTTACAATGCTAACCAGCATATATACATTTTCTTCTGTCCTCCATGGACAGGGTTAGAGATGTGTTAAACATATAGTTCAAGGGTTTATTGAACAATCAACCACAGAAGGTGATTCGGTGCTTTTAAAATGCTAAGCTAACCTACATACGTAAATACATAGATACACAGATTTACGTATGCCCTACATAAAGTGTTCGATGTGTCATTAATGTACATTCACAAAGGTGAAATGTAATTCTGATCAGCTTCCATATATACTTTATACCCATACATATACATACACACACACACATATACATACATATATATACACACACACATGCATTCACATACATTTGTCTCTTTTACTCTGACAGGGTGAGGTAGCTGATAAAGAAACTAGTGTGCAATTAAGCACTTAATCACTGAAGGTGATGAAGGTGCTTTTACAAGCTCAGGTTATATAGTTACATCACATACATACAATGTATGATTGATATATTACATGGTCAATCTTGGATACAAGTCCAATATATCATCAAGTGTTCCAGTACTCATATAGTAATTGCAGAGTTCAGCATACCTTAGCCCAGGAGGGCGAAAGTCAGTCAGTATGGGACATTCTACAATATAATATTTTAACATATTGACAGGCATAAAGTGTACTTAAAATTCTGTAATGTAACTGTATTGTAGTCAGGCTTGATATGATCATTTTAAATATGAGTGTACATACAGTATACAGGAATTCTGAATACTAGTATCACTTCTTTTCCATTCATTTAATGCTGTAATTGAGGTCTGCATCACCTCAGAGCCCCCAGTGGATTTTCTTATTGATATACATACAGTATATCACATTAGTGTGATTTTGAGTGTGTATCTGAAGTTAGAGTGTACAGTGTTGAATTAATGTACTGTACTTTCAACCGTGGCCCCGTGGCGAAGTGGTAAGACACTCGCCCCATGCTTTGCGAGCACTTTGACCTGGGTTCGTATCCTGGCTGGGGAAGATTGACTAGACACAAATCCTTAGCTGTACGCATTTGTTCACCCAGCAGTGGATGGGTACCCGGTTGATAAATGATTTGGTGGGTCACATTCCATGGAAAATTAAGACTAAGGACTTGCCTAAAATGCTATGCATGCTAGTGGCTTTACAAGAATGTAAGAACAATGTATATATAAATAAAAACTTTGCCTTCACCCAAGTGCTTGGGGGATCATACATAAACCTTAGACTGGCTTCAGGAGGGTCCTCTAGACATCCTGTGATTTCAGTACAAATCTGGACGTATGACGTTCACAAGTCAGTGGTGGTACACTGGTAGAGTAAGTGGCAGGCAATGCCTTGGTTGCGGGTTCGCATCACCTCAGAACCCCTGTGCATTTTTTTCATTAATATATATCACATTAGTGTGATTTTCTGTGTGTATGACTTATAAGAATAATAAAAGTAATATTTATTTATTTATAAATGGAAAACATTCTTTTGAGATATTACATTACACAAATATATACTCATCCTGTCCTCTTACAAATTATGTTTGAATGATTTTTTTTTTTCCAAAACACCAAGTTAAGCGTTCTCTGGTAGGTTACCTTGAGGTAATTTCGGGGCTTAGCGTCCTCGCGGCCCGGTCATCGACCAGGCCACCTCGTTGCTGGACTGGTCAACCAGGCTGTTGGACATAGCTGCTTGCAGTCTGACGTATGCATCACAGCCTGGTTGATCAGATATCCAACCATCAGGTATCCTGGTTGATACGGGTACCACCTCTTGGGTATCCTGGTTGACCACATTAGGAGGGCAGGAAGTTCTTCTAAGGTTTCAAAAGTCATGAAAACCATTAATTGAAAGTTTCCTCTCCTAACCTAACCGAGTAAGCCAGAGAACTCTAAACAGAAAACGGGACAGTACGTCACTTTTGTGAGCCGATTACATTTCAAATTACGTCCATTTTTTTACCAAAGCGAGCATGCCAGCGAAAAGTAACGTTATTTTAAGAGGACGGGTTGTTGTGGTCTGGCATTGCCATTTTTAAGGGACCAATAACTATAAAATAGTTACAATATACTGCATATCAAACAAATGTATATACAGTATAACATTTTATGCTGTATTTATATATATATATATATATATATATATATGTCGTACCTAGTAGCCAGAACGCACTTCTCGGCATACTATGCAAGGCCAAATTTGCCTAATAAGCCAAATTTTCCTGAATTAATATATTTTCTCTAATTTTTTTCTTAAGAAATGATAAAGCTACCCGTTTCATTATGTATGAGGTCAATTTTTTTTTATTGGAGTTAAAATTAACGTAGATATATGACCGAACCTAGCCAACCCTACCTAACCTAACCTAACCTATCTCTATAGGTTAGGTTAGGTTAGGTAGCCAAAAAAGTTAGGTTAGGTTAGGTAGGTTAGGTAGTCGAAAAACAATTAATTCATGAAAACTTGGCTTATTAGGCAAATTTGGCCTTGCATAGTAGGCTGAGAAGTGCGTTCTGGCTATTAGGTACGACATATTATATATATATATATATTATATATATATATATATATATATATATATATATTAGTATATTTTTGGTAGCAGTCTTTCCTGTAGACATATATTATTAAATATGACCGAAAAAGTAAGATTAATAATTCTAACACGAATTTTCTCAATCTTTCGTACATTACGCTTCACTGTTGGAGGTAAATCAAAAATCACTTCTCCAAAATTCATTTTTATTTCTAGTCTGACGCGACACGGGCGCGTTTCGTAAAACTTATTACATTTTCAAAGACTTCACAAATACACAACTGATTAGAACTAGCGTTTCCCTGGTTTTATATCTACATTTGAGTGAGGTGGGAAGGGTGATGTGGCATTACATTTGAGTGAGGTGGGAAGGGTGATGTGGCATTAACACAAGACAGAACACTAGAGGATATTAATAGGGTATTAAAAGTATCAACACAAGACAGAACAGAAACAATGGGTATTGAATAGAAGTGTTTGTAGAAAGCCTATTGGTCCATATTTCTTGATGCTTCTATATTGGAGCGGAGTCTTGAGGTGGGTAGAATATAGTTGTGCAATAATTGGCTGTTGATTGCTGGTGTTGACTTCTTGATGTGCAGTGCCTCGCAAACGTCAAGCCGCCTGCTATCGCTGTATCTATCGATGATTTCTGTGTTGTTTACTAGGATTTCTCTGGCGATGGTTTGGTTATGGGAAGAGATTATATGTTCCTTAATGGAGCCCTGTTGTTTATGCATCGTTAAACGCCTAGAAAGAGATGTTGTTGTCTTGCCTATATACTGGGTTTTTTGGAGCTTACAGTCCCCAAGTGGGCATTTGAAGGCATAGACGACGTTAGTCTCTTTTAAAGCGTTCTGTTTTGTGTCTGGAGAGTTTCTCATGAGTAGGCTGGCCGTTTTCCTGGTTTTATAGTAAATCGTCAGTTGTATCCTCTGATTTTTGTCTGTAGGGATAACGTTTCTATTAACAATATCTTTCAGGACCCTTTCCTCTGTTTTATGAGCTGTGGAAAAGAAGTTCCTGTAAAATAGTCTAATAGGGGGTATAGGTGTTGTGTTAGTTGTCTCTTCGGAGGTTGCATGGCTTTTCACTTTCCTTCTTATGATGTCTTCGATGAAACCATTGGAGAAGCCGTTATTGACTTGGACCTGCCTTACCCTACAGAGTTCTTCGTCGACTTGCTTCCATTCCGAGCTGTGGCTGAGAGCACGGTCGACGTATGCGTTAACAACACTCCTCTTGTACCTGTCAGGGCAGTCGCTGTTGGCATTTAGGCACATTCCTATGTTTGTTTCCTTTGTGTAGACTGCAGTGTGGAAACCTCCGCCCTTTTCCATGACTGTTACATCTAGAAAAGGCAGCTTCCCATCCTTTTCCGTCTCGTAAGTGAAACGCAGCACGGAACTCTGCTCAAATGCCTCCTTCAGCTCCTGCAGATGCCTGACATCAGGTACCTGTGTAAAAATGTCGTCAACATACCTGCAGTATATGGCCGGTTTCAAGTTCATGTCGACTAAGACTTTTTGCTCGATGGTACCCATGTAGAAGTTTGCAAACAGGACACCTAGGGGAGAACCCATGGCGACCCCATCTACTTGCTTATACATGTGCCCATCCGGGCTCAAGAAGGGTGCCTCTTTAGTACAAGCTTGGAGTAGTTTCCTCAGAATACTTTCTGGCATGTCAAGAGGAGTACAGGCTGGATCACGATACACTCTGTCGGCTATCATTCCGATTGTCTCGTCCACAGGTACGTTGGTAAACAGCAATTCTACGTCCAACGAGGCTCTTATCCCTGTGGCCCGTGCGCCCCGCAGTAAGTCCACAAATTCCTTTGGAGACTTCAGGCTGAAGGCGCAAGGAACATAAGGAGTCAGCAGGCCGTTGAGTCGCTTCGCCAGTCTGTACGTGGGTGTGGGTATCTGGCTAATGATTGGCCGAAGTGGGTTTCCAGGCTTGTGCGTCTTGACATTTCCATACGCATATCCAGGTTTATATTCCCCAATGATCTTTGGCAGGTGGAGTCCGGATTTCTTGGCGTTCACAGTTTCGATCAGTTTGTTGACCTTTGCTTTTAATTCGGCTGTAGTGTCCTTCGTTACCCTTTGGAACTTAGTTTGGTCAGAGAGTATGATGTTCATTTTCGCCAGATATTCGTCTTTTTTAAGAATGACATATATTGGCGACTTGTCACCTCTCCTGACAACTATCTCCTTGTTCTCACGAAGGCTTTTAGCTGCCGCTTTAAGCTCGGGGGACAGTATGGTGCTTCTGTAGTTGCCTCGATTCTTTCCTCCTTCTGCAATAAGTTCTGCTTGTAAGGTATCTTTGGTAGTGACCTTCTTTTGTGTCTCGAGGTCGAATATGTCGTCCAACAGAATTTCCAACTCTACTTTCCGGGCCATTTCACTCGGTCTGGACATAACATGACAGTTTATGCCCAGATTTAGGAGAGTGACTTGGTCCTCAGTGAGGTTAATTCCTGCAAGGTTCAGGAAGCCATCTCTTGGTCGTGGAATTGCCATAGGTCCTCCATATAATGTTGTTAGTTTCTTGATAATCCTTGTTTCAGTGCTGAGGTGATGTTGGTCTGTGAGGATGTCGAGGTGTTGTTCAATGCGGGTACGGATACTATGGTCGATGTTGCTATTTCTCCACTCGTTTGTAGCATGAAGTAGTTGCGTTTTGTTGTCTTTGATTTCATTCTCTGCCTTGTATATCTGATCACGAATCAGATCCTGGCGATATTTTATCGTGAAGGCTTGATTCCTTGCTGCTGGGTCGTGCACTTTAACATTAGTATATTTTGGTAGCAGTCTTTCCTGTAGACATATATTATTAAATATGACCGAAAAAGTAAGATTAATAATTCTAACACGAATTTTCTCAATCTTTCGTACATTACGCTTCACTGTTGGAGGTAAATCAAAAATCACTTCTCCAAAATTCATTTTTATTTCTAGTCTGACGCGACACGGGCGCGTTTCGTAAAACTTATTACATTTTCAACTTACTACATGTAAAACTTACTACATGTGAAGTCTTTGAAAATGTAATAAGTTTTACGAAACGCGCCCGTGTCGCGTCAGACTAGAAATAAAAATGAATTTTGGAGAAGTGATTTTTGATTTACCTCCAACAATGAAGCGTAATGTACGAAAGATTGAGAAAATTCGTGTTAGAATTATTAATCTTACTTTTTCGGTCATATTTAATAATATATGTCTACAGGAAAGACTGCTACCAAAATATACTAATGTTAAAGTGCACGACCCAGCAGCAAGGAATCAAGCCTTCACGATAAAATATCGCCAGGATCTGATTCGTGATCAGATATACAAGGCAGAGAATGAAATCAAAGACAACAAAACGCAACTACTTCATGCTACAAACGAGTGGAGAAATAGCAACATCGACCATAGTATCCGTACCCGCATTGAACAACACCTCGACATCCTCACAGACCAACATCACCTCAGCACTGAAACAAGGATTATCAAGAAACTAACAACATTATATGGAGGACCTATGGCAATTCCACGACCAAGAGATGGCTTCCTGAACCTTGCAGGAATTAACCTCACTGAGGACCAAGTCACTCTCCTAAATCTGGGCATAAACTGTCATGTTATGTCCAGACCGAGTGAAATGGCCCGGAAAGTAGAGTTGGAAATTCTGTTGGACGACATATTCGACCTCGAGACACAAAAGAAGGTCACTACCAAAGATACCTTACAAGCAGAACTTATTGCAGAAGGAGGAAAGAATCGAGGCAACTACAGAAGCACCATACTGTCCCCCGAGCTTAAAGCGGCAGCTAAAAGCCTTCGTGAGAACAAGGAGATAGTTGTCAGGAGAGGTGACAAGTCGCCAATATATGTCATTCTTAAAAAAGACGAATATCTGGCGAAAATGAACATCATACTCTCTGACCAAACTAAGTTCCAAAGGGTAACGAAGGACACTACAGCCGAATTAAAAGCAAAGGTCAACAAACTGATCGAAACTGTGAACGCCAAGAAATCCGGACTCCACCTGCCAAAGATCATTGGGGAATATAAACCTGGATATGCGTATGGAAATGTCAAGACGCACAAGCCTGGAAACCCACTTCGGCCAATCATTAGCCAGATACCCACACCCACGTACAGACTGGCGAAGCGACTCAACGGCCTGCTGACTCCTTATGTTCCTTGCGCCTTCAGCCTGAAGTCTCCAAAGGAATTTGTGGACTTACTGCGGGGCGCACGGGCCACAGGGATAAGAGCCTCGTTGGACGTAGAATCGCTGTTTACCAACGTACCTGTGGACGAGACAATCGGAATGATAGCCGACAGAGTGTATCGTGATCCAGCCTGTACTCCTCTTGACATGCCAGAAAGTATTCTGAGGAAACTACTCCAAGCTTGTACTAAAGAGGCACCCTTCTTGAGCCCGGATGGGCACATGTATAAGCAAGTAGATGGGGTCGCCATGGGTTCTCCCCTAGGTGTCCTGTTTGCAAACTTCTACATGGGTACCATCGAGCAAAAAGTCTTAGTCGACATGAACTTGAAACCGGCCATATACTGCAGGTATGTTGACGACATTTTTACACAGGTACCTGATGTCAGGCATCTGCAGGAGCTGAAGGAGGCATTTGAGCAGAGTTCCGTGCTGCGTTTCACTTACGAGACGGAAAAGGATGGGAAGCTGCCTTTTCTAGATGTAACAGTCATGGAAAAGGGCGGAGGTTTCCACACTGCAGTCTACACAAAGGAAACAAACATAGGAATGTGCCTAAATGCCAACAGCGACTGCCCTGACAGGTACAAGAGGAGTGTTGTTAACGCATACGTCGACCGTGCTCTCAGCCACAGCTCGGAATGGAAGCAAGTCGACGAAGAACTCTGTAGGGTAAGGCAGGTCCTAGTCAATAACGGCTTCTCCAATGGTTTCATCGAAGACATCATAAGAAGGAAAGTGAAAAGCCATGCAACCTCCGAAGAGACAACTAACACAACACCTATACCCCCTATTAGACTATTTTACAGGAACTTCTTTTCCACAGCTCATAAAACAGAGGAAAGGGTCCTGAAAGATATTGTTAATAGAAACGTTATCCCTACAGACAAAAATCAGAGGATACAACTGACGATTTACTATAAAACCAGGAAAACGGCCAGCCTACTCATGAGAAACTCTCCAGACACAAAACAGAACGCTTTAAAAGAGACTAACGTCGTCTATGCCTTCAAATGCCCACTTGGGGACTGTAAGCTCCAAAAAACCCAGTATATAGGCAAGACAACAACATCTCTTTCTAGGCGTTTAACGATGCATAAACAACAGGGCTCCATTAAGGAACATATAATCTCTTCCCATAACCAAACCATCGCCAGAGAAATCCTAGTAAACAACACAGAAATCATCGATAGATACAGCGATAGCAGGCGGCTTGACGTTTGCGAGGCACTGCACATCAAGAAGTCAACACCAGCAATCAACAGCCAATTATTGCACAACTATATTCTACCCACCTCAAGACTCCGCTCCAATATAGAAGCATCAAGAAATATGGACCAATAGGCTTTCTACAAACACTTCTATTCAATACCCATTGTTTCTGTTCTGTCTTGTGTTGATACTTTTAATACCCTATTAATATCCTCTAGTGTTCTGTCTTGTGTTAATGCCACATCACCCTTCCCACCTCACTCAAATGTAATGCCACATCACCCTTCCCACCTCACTCAAATGTAGATATAAAACCAGGGAAACGCTAGTTCTAATCAGTTGTGTATTTGTGAAGTCTTTGAAAATGTAATAAGTTTTACGAAACGCGCCCGTGTCGCGTCAGACTAGAAATAAAAATGAATTTTGGAGAAGTGATTTTTGATTTACCTCCAACAGTGAAGCGTAATGTACGAAAGATTGAGAAAATTCGTGTTAGAATTATTAATCTTACTTTTTCGGTCATATTTAATAATATATATATATATATATATATATATTATATATATATATATATATATATATATATATATATATATATATATATATATATATATATATATATAATTTTTTTTTTTTAGCAAGAAGACTTGTTCACAATACCTGTAAAAATGACCATACACCAAACTATTTCTTTATTTATTTCTACCTGACTTTGCCCGAGGACCATTTTCTCTCTCTACAGGCCTTGACAAGGACAGGTAGCCTGCAGCTTGTCAAAGTCCCCCCCCCCCTCCTCCCCATTTATCCTGATGATTTTGATGAACCGGATTTTGAAATTCAATAATGTTCTGGCATTTACGACTTCGGGAAGCAGGCGGTTCCGCGGGTTTATAACGAGTGAGAAGACGTCTCCTGTGCATTATCCTACATTGTGGTTCGTTGAGCTTCACACTGTTGTTCATTGTTTGTGTTACGTCTGATCTTTTGAAGAAATTGACCCGATCAATATCCCCCAAATTGTTCAATATTTACACAAAAAAAATAAAAGTTTCGATACCATATACGTGTTAACCAAGCAGGAAATAGGTACCCAGGAACCAGGCAACTGTTGTGGCATGTATCCTGTGGGGGTGGGATATTATTTATAGGCCTAGGAAGACCTTTATAGGCCTTTATAGGCCTATAGGCATCCTGTCCCCTGACTGTGGGGAACAATAAGGTGAAACATACACCCCCAAAACCTGGACCACAGAATCCCGTCTTAAGACTTATCCTACATAGCACCCGCACCAAGAGCGGCCCGTGTGGGCGTGGGCGTGCGGGCGTGCGTGCGGGCCTGTGTGTGGGCGTGAGGGGCCAGCTTACCAGTGGTGGGGACACACCTGGCCAGGGCCGCCAGTCTCCGGCTGAGCGAGGCCGCCATGTTTACACCGGATGCCGTCGCTTCGTATACAACCTTTCCTACACCATATTACGTACATTAATAATATTTCGTTCACTTTATGTTTTCGTACAAGACATCCATTTATAAATAATAAATAAATAAATGTTTATTCAGGTAAGGTATATACATACAAGAGATTTTATAAAAATTGATAGATTTATAGATAGAGCTGGTACATACAATGCCTAAAGCCACTATTACGCAAAGCGTTTCGGGCAGGAAAAACATTAAAGACTAAAACTTAATACTAATTGAGTTTAAAGTATAAAATGTGTTGAGAACAAATAAAAATAAAAATAAAAATGGGGGAACATGGCTGAAAAAGCAGCACAAATAAAATTAGGTCGACAAACAGCGTTGTTTAAAATAACAGACATGGGTTGACAATAGAGGGGTAAGGTAGGTTACAGGGAATTTATTAGGTAGTACTTCGTTTTTAACTTAAACTGGTTGAGAGAGGTACAGTCTTTAACATGGTTGGGAAGGTCATTCCACATTCTGGGTCCCTTGATTTGTAGAGCATTTCTAGTTTGATTAAGTCGTACTCTTGGAATATCAAAACTGTATTTATTATGCTAGATTATTCTGCTAGATTAAGGACCTGCCCGAAACGCTGCGCGTACTAGTGGCTTTACAAGAATGTAAATACTGTACTATCCAATGTATTCTCACAAACCCAATGTACCTTCTTGTATATATATAAATAAATAAATAAATAAATAAATAAATAAATAAATAAATAAATTTCTGGTGTGGTGCCCATGGGTTCTGTTACAACCTTCTATGAAGCTTTTGAGGTCAGGATTGACATTACAGTTCAGTGTTTTATATATGTATAATACACATGAGAGAATGTGCAGTGACTTAATATCTAACATATTCAGAGATTTGAGTAAGGGTACCGAGTGCTGTCTGGGGCCAGAGTTGGATATTGTCCTAATAGCAGCTTTGTGTTGAGTAATTAGAGGACGTAAAGGGTTTTGGGTAGTAGAACCCCAAGCACAAATACCATAGTTGAGATATGGATAGATAAGGGAGTAATAGAGAGTCACCAGGGCAGGGCGGGGTACATAATATCTGATCTTAGAAAGAATGCCAACAGTTTCTGAAACTTTTTTTGATATATTTAGAATGTGTCCCTGGAAATTCAGCTTGTGGTCAATGAGAACGCCAAGAAATTTGCCATCTATTTTGTTACAAATTTGTGTATTATTTATCCTGAAATTTATTTGACTAGAGGATTTATTGCCAAACAGAATATAGAAAGTTTTGTCAATGTTAAGGGTGAGTTTGTTGGCAGTTAGCCAAAGATGGACTTTATTTAGCTCAGTATTTACTGTGGCATTTAGAGCAAGGGGGTCAGGACTGGAGTAAATGAAGGTTGTGTCGTCAGCAAATAGAATTGGTTCGAGGTGTTGGGAGGCATTAGGAAGGTCATTAATGTAGATGAGAAAGAGGAGAGGGCCAAGTATGCTGCCCTGAGGAACACCAATGTTGATGGGTAGGATGGGAGAAATTGAATTATTCACAGAAACATACTAGAGCCTGTCAGTAAGGTAAGATTTGAGGTATTGCAGGGAGTGTCCTCTGACTCCATAATGATGTAATTTAAGAAGAAGGTTTTGGTGGTTGACAGTGTCAAAAGCCTTACGCAGGTCCACAAATAACCCAACAGGGAACTCATTTTTATCAAGAGCTGCGTGGATCAAGTTAATCATACTAATAAGTGCATCGTTAGTGTTTTCTTGGGTCTGAAGCCATATTGACAAGAGCTAAGTATATTGTGTTTGGCTAGATAAGAGTAAAGCTGCTTGTAGATTAGTTTTTCAAATATTTTTGACAAGTTAGGCAGGATTGATATAGGTCTGTAGTTGTTAACATCTGTGAGATCACCACATTTGTGGACAGGGGTTACTCTTGCTTTTTTTAGAAGATCTGGAAAGGTTTGAAGTTCAAGTGACTTGTTGAATAGCAATGCAATAGCAGGGGCTAAAGATCTGGAGACTTTTTTGTAAATTAAAGTTGGTATCTCCTCAAGAGCACTAGAATTGGTTTTAAGGGAAAGGATTATCTCATTAACGTCAGTGGAATTAATAGGCTTTAGGTACAGAGACTGTGGATAGTTACCTGTAAGATAGTCCTTAACGTCAGTACTGGAAGATGGAATATCATTTGCAAGGAATGACCCAATGGAAGAGAAGAACCTATTGAACTCAATAGCAGAATCAGAGGTTGAAAGCTGACCATCCTTATTGGACAGGAGTGTTGGTTTGTAATTTAAAATCTTCTTTGATCCCAATATTTGTGAAATTGTGCTCCAAGATTTTTAATGTTGCTCTTTATTTGGGTAAATTTATCTTCGTAGTATTTAGTTTTGGCTCGTCTAATTATTTTAGATAGCAATAACGAGTAATTCTTTGAGAATTCTTTGGAGACGGTTCCTAATCTATACTTCTTCTCAAGGTCATGTTTTTTATTAATGGATTTAAGTATTCCCTTTGTAAGCCAGGGATTGTTAAGCCTTTTGGTTGTGACTTGTTTCGTAAGCATAGGACAGTGGGTGTTATAAAGGCTGAGAGTTTTTTGAAGAAAAGATTGCACTGCTAGGTTAATGTCCTCTATGTTACCTAACTCGGACTCCCAGTTGACATTAGCAGCAGTAGTTATAAAATTGTCTATAGCAGTTTCATTGTGCAGCCTAAAGCTTAACTCCCTTGTCTCTAGAGGTGGTTTGTTAATGTTAGTTAAGAGAAATGTGGGGTAATGGTCTGTAGTGCAATCGGTGATTATACCTGAAGTAAGCGGAGAGGTTATGTTGGTCCAGATGTGATCTAGAGTCGTGGCAGTACTATCAGTGATTCTAGTAGGTCTAGTGATTAAGGGTATGAGGAAGCAGGAATTCATACAGTTGAGGAAGCTAACAGCAGTAGGGTGTTCTGGCTCGCAGAGGTCAATATTAAAGTCCCCTGCGATAATTAAATGGTTTTTGTTCAGTTTGTTATCTAGTATTAGATTTCTAAGGTTTGAGTTGAATTCGGACACATCTGCTTCAGGAATTCAATAGACTGCACCCACAGACAGGACAGACTCGGCACCCTTGACTCTGAAACTGGCGAAGATGTACTCCCCACAGCAGTATTCACTAGTCACACGACAATGACCACTATACACAAGACAATGACCACTATACACATGACAATGACCACTATACACTAGACACAAGACAATGACCACTATACTCTAGACACAAGACAATGACCAATATACACTAGACACAAGAGAATGCCCACTATACACTAGTCACAAGTCAATGACCACTATACACTAGACAATGACCACTATACACATGACAATGACCACTATACACTAGTCACAAGTCAATGACCACTATACACTAGACATAAGACAATGACCACTATACACTAGACACAAGACAATGACCACTATACACTAGACACAAGACAATGACCACTATACTCTAGACACAAGACAATGACCACTATACACTATACACTAGACAATGACCACTATACACTATACACTAGACAATGACCACTATACACTAGACACAAGACAATGACCACTATACTCTAGACACAAGACAATGACCACTATACACTAGACAATGACCACTTTACTCTAGACACAAGACAATGACCACTATACACTAGACATAAGACAATGACCACTATACACTAGACACAAGACAATGACCACTATACACTAGACAATGACCACTTTACTCTAGACACAAGACAATGACCACTATACACTAGACAATGACCACTTTACTCTAGACACAAGACAATGACCACTATACACTAGACATAAGACAATGACCACTATACACTAGACACAAGACAATGACCACTATACACTAGACAATGACCACTTTACTCTAGACACAAGACAATGACCACTATACACTAGACACAAGACAATGACCACTATACACTAGACACAAGACAATGACCACTATACACTATACACAAGACAATGACCACTATACACTATACACTAGACAATGACCACTATACACTATACACAAGACAATGACCACTATACTCTAGACACAAGACAATGACCACTATACACTAGACATAAGACAATGACCACTATACACTAGACACAAGACAATGACCACTATACTCTAGACACAAGACAATGACCACTATACACTAGACACAAGACAATGACCACTATACACTATACACAAGACAATGACCACTATACACTATACACTAGACAATGACCACTATACACTATACACAAGACAATGACCACTATACACTAGACACA
Organism: Procambarus clarkii; assembly: GCF_040958095.1. Taxonomy (NCBI): domain Eukaryota; kingdom Metazoa; phylum Arthropoda; class Malacostraca; order Decapoda; family Cambaridae; genus Procambarus; species Procambarus clarkii. The sequence goes on from NC_091207.1 coordinate 10,174,032, forward strand.
AGACAATGACCACTATACACTAGTCACAAGACAATGACCACTATACACTATACACAAGACAATGACCACTATACACTAGACACAAGACAATGTCCACTATACACTATACACTAGACAATGACCACTATACACTAGACACAAGACAATGACCACTATACACTATACACAAGACAATGACCACTATACACTAGACACAAGACAATGACCACTATACACTAGTCACAAGACAATGACCACTATACACTATACACAAGACAATGTCCACTATACTCTAGACACAAGACAATGTCCACTATACACTAGACACAAGACAATGACCACTATACACTATACACTAGACAATGACCACTATACACTATACACAAGACAATGACCACTATACACTAGACACAAGACAATGACCACTATACACTAGTCACAAGACAATGACCACTATACACTATACACAAGACAATGTCCACTATACTCTAGACACAAGACAATGTCCACTATACACTAGACACAAGACAATGACCACTATACACTATACACTAGACAATGACCACTATACACTAGACACAAGACAATGACCACTATACACTATACACAAGACAATGACCACTATACACTAGACACAAGACAATGACCACTATACACTAGACACAAGACAATGACCACTATACACTAGACACAAGACAATGACCACTATACTCTAGACACAAGACAATGTCCACTATACACTATACACTAGACAATGTCCACTATACACTATACACAAGACAATGTCCACTATACACTAGACACAAGACAATGACCACTATACACTATACACTAGACACAAGACAATGACCACTATACTCTAGACACAAGACAATGTCCACTATACACTATACACTAGACAATGTCCACTATACACTATACACAAGACAATGTCCACTATACACTAGACACAAGACAATGACCACTATACACTATACACTAGACAATGTCCACTATACACTATACACAAGACAATGTCCACTATACACTAGACACAAGACAATGACCACTATACACTAGACACAAGACAATGTCCACTATACACTAGACACAAGACAATGTCCACTATACACTATACACAAGACAATGTCCACTATACACTAGACACAAGACAATGACCACTATACACTATACACTAGACAATGACCACTATACACTATACACTAGACACAAGACAATGACCACTATACACTATACACAAGACAATGACCACTATACACTAGACACAAGACAATGACCACTATACACTAGACACAAGACAATGACCACTATACACTAGACACAAGACAATGACCACTATACACTATACACAAGACAATGACCACTATACACTATACACAAGACAATGACCACTATACACTAGACACAAGACAATGACCACTATACACTAGTCACAAGACAATGACCACTATACACTATACACAAGACAATGACCACTATACACTAGACACAAGACAATGTCCACTATACACTATACACAAGACAATGACCACTATACACTAGACACAAGACAATGACCACTATACACTAGTCACAAGACAATGACCACTATACACTATACACAAGACAATGACCACTATACACTAGTCACAAGACAATGACCACTATACACTATACACAAGACAATGACCACTATACACTAGACACAAGACAATGACCACTATACACTAGTCACAAGACAATGACCACTATACACTATACACAAGACAATGACCACTATACACTAGACACAAGACAATGACCACTATACACTATACACTAGACAATGACCACTATACACTATACACTAGACACAAGACAATGACCACTATACACTATACACTAGACAATGACCACTATACACTATACACAAGACAATGACCACTATACACTAGACACAAGACAATGACCACTATACACTAGTCACAAGACAATGACCACTATACACTATACACAAGACAATGACCACTATACACTAGACACAAGACAATGTCCACTATACACTATACACTAGACAATGACCACTATACACTATACACTAGACAATGACCACTATACACTATACACTAGACATAAGACAATGTCCACTATACACTAGACACAAGACAATGCCCACTATACACTAGACATAAGACAATGTCCACTATACACTAGACACAAGACAATGACCACTATACACTAGACACAAGACAATGACCACTGTACTCTAGACACAAGACAATGACCACTATACACTAGACACAAGACAATGTCCACTATACACTAGACACTAGACACAAGACAATGACCACTATACACTAGACACAAGACAATGACCACTATACACTATACACTAGACAATGACCACTATACACTATACACTAGACAATGACCACTATACACTATACACTAGACACAAGACAATGGCCACTATACACTAGACACAAGACAATGACCACTATACACTATACACTAGACACAAGACAATGACCACTATACACTATACACTAGACACAAGACAATGACCACTATACACTAGACACAAGACAATGACCACTGTACTCTAGACACAAGACAATGACCACTATACACTATACACTAGACAATGACCACTATACACTATACACAAGACAATGACCACTATACACTAGACACAAGACAATGACCACTATACACTAGACACAAGACAATGTCCACTATACACTAGACACAAGACAATGACCACTGTACTCTAGACACAAGGCAATGTCCACTATACACTATACACTAGACAATGACCACTATACACTAGACACTAGACAATGACCACTATACTCTAGACACAAGACAATGACCACTATACACTATACACTAGACAATGACCACTATACACTAGACACAAGACAATGACCACTATACACTAGACACAAGACAATGACCACTATACACTATACACAAGGCAATGTCCACTATACACTAGACACAAGACAATGACCACTATACACTAGACACAAGACAATGACCACTATACACTATACACAAGGCAATGTCCACTATACACTATACACTAGACAATGACCACTATACACTAGACACTAGACAATGACCACTATACTCTAGACACAAGACAATGACCACTATACACTATACACTAGACAATGACCACTATACACTATACACTAGACAATGACCACTATACACTAGACACAAGACAATGTCCACTATACATCATACACAAGACAATGTCCACTATACACTAGACACAAGACAATGACCACTATACACTAGACACAAGACAATGTCCACTATACACTAGACACAAGACAATGTCCACTATACATCATACACAAGACAATGACCACTATACACTAGACACAAGACAATGACCACTATACACTATACACTAGACAATGACCACTATACACTATACACTAGACAATGACCACTATACACTAGACACAAGACAATGTCCACTATACATCATACACAAGACAATGACCACTATACACTAGACACAAGACAATGACCACTATACACTAGACACAAGACAATGTCCACTATACATCATACACAAGACAATGTCCACTATACACTATACACAAGACAATGACCACTATACACTATACACTAGACAATGACCACTATACACTATACACAAGACAATGACCACTATACACTACACACAAGACAATGTCAACTATACATCATACACAAGACAATGTCCACTATACACTAGACACAAGACAATGTCCACTATACACTATACACTAGACAATGACCACTATACACTACACACAAGACAATGTCAACTATACATCATACACAAGACAATGTCCACTATACACTAGACACAAGACAATGTCCACTATACACTATACACAAGACAATGTCGACTATACACTAGACACAAGACAATGACCACTATACACTATACACTAGACAATGACCACTATACACTACACACAAGACAATGTCCACTATACATCATACACAAGACAATGTCCACTATACATCATACACAAGACAATGTCCACTATACACACAAGACAATAGTGAGAGCACCAAGCCATTACGACTGTATGGCAAGTGGAAGGGGTCAGGATAAGGGTCTTGGATGGGAGGGGGGCGGGGGGGGGGGATGGGAAGGAATGGTACCCAACCACTTGGACGGTCGGGGATTGAACTCTGACCTCCACGAAGCGAGACCATCGCTACTGTCCAGTCCTAGTCGTTAGGCTAATATAATAATTTCTGCCTGACTAATTAAATTGTATCTAAGATATTAGACCGATGTTCACAGGGTTCGTCTTGTATTTTTTGAGCCTTTCTTAATGGATGGAATTTACCGAAACGCTGAAAGGTTTAAGAATAGTGTTGGTGGAGTGTTTAGGTGAGCGGCCTGACCATGGGTAGCGGGATGCCCTGGCCAGTATCCGTGCCCACCACATGCCCCTGACCCCAGAAGACTGACCATGGGTAGCGGGCATGGCCTGACCTGTACCCTTGCCCACCACAACCCCTGGCCCCACAAGACAACCACAAACTGTGGTGAGCCACGGCAGCAAACATTAGCCAGGAAGGACGTGTTGAAGACAGTTCAGCGCCGAGAGAGGCGCGGTGTACCGCGTCTTCAGCAAGGCTCCACACTCACGGTGTGTCTACACCAGGACATTGACAGGTGAGAGGCGGGACCAAGTAGCTGATACTCAACCCCCGTCAGGACAACTAGGTGAGTATAACTAGGTAAGTACATGTACTTCTTCATATCTCCCAACCTGTAGGGTGAGGGCCTGCGTGCCCACCACAACCCTGTAGGGTGAGGGCCTGCGTGCCCACCACAACCCTGTAGGGTGAGGGCCTGCGTGCCCACCACAACCCCTGTGGGGTGAGGGCCTGCGTGCCCACCACAACCCTGTAGGGTGAGGGCCTGCGTGCCCACCACAACCCTGTAGGGTGAGGGCCTGCGTGCCCACCACAACGCTGTAGGGTCGGGGCCTGCGTGCCCACCACAACCCCTGTAGGGTGAGGGCCTGCGTGCCCACCACAACCCTGTAGAGTGAGGGCCTGCGTGCCCACCACGACCCTGTAGGGTGAGGGCCTGCGTGCCCACCACAACCCTGTAGGGTGAGGGCCTGCGTGCCCACCACAACCCTGTAGGGTGAGGGCCTGCGTGCCTACCACAACCCCTGTAGGGTGAGGGCCTGCGTGCCCACCACAACCCTGTAGAGTGAGGGCCTGCGGGGCCACCACAACCCTGTAGGGTGAGGGGCCTGCGTGCCCACCACAACCCTGAAGGGTGAGGGCCTGCGTGCCCACCACGACCCTGTAGGGTGAGGGCCTGCGTGCCCACCACAACCCTGTAGGGTGAGGGCCTGCGTGCCCACCACAACCCAGTAGGGTGAGGGCCTGGGTGCCCACCACAACCCTGTAGGATGAGGGCCTGCGTGCCCACCACAACCCCTGTAGGGTGAGGGGCCTGCGTGCCCACCACAACCCTGAAGGGTGAGGGCCTGCGTGCCCACCACCACCCCTGTAGGGTGAGGGGCCTGCGTGCCCACAACAACCCTGTAGGGTGAGGGCCTGCGTGCCCACCACAACCCCTGTAGGGTGAGGGCCTGCGTGCCCACCACAACCCTGTAGGGTGAGGGCCTGCGTGCCCACAACAACCCTGTAGGGTGACGGCCTGCGTGCACACCACAACCCTGTAGGGTAAGGGCCTGCGTGCCTACCACAACCCCTGTAGGGTGAGGGCCTGCGTGCCCACCACAACCCTGTGGGGTGAGGGCCTGCATGCCTACCACAACCCCTGTAGGGTGAGGGCCTGCGTGCCCACCACAACCCTGTGGGGTGAGGGTCTGCGTGCCCACCACAACCCCTGTAGGGTGAGGGCCTGCGTGCGCACCACAACCCTGAAGGGTGAGGGCCAGCGTGCCCACCAGAACCTTGTAGGGTGAGGGCCTGCGTGCCCACCACAACTCTGTAGGGTGAGGGCCTGCGTGCCCACCACAACCCTGTAGGGTGAGGGCCTGCGTGCCCACCACAACCCTGTAGGGTGAGGGCCTGTGTGCCCACCACAACCCTGTAGGGTGAGGGCCTGTGTGCCCACCACAACCCTGTAGGGTCCGGGCCTGCGTGTCCACCACAACCCTGTAGGATGAGGGCCTGCGTGCCCACCACAACCCCTGTAGGGTGAGGGTCTGTGTGCCCACCACAACCCTGTAGGGTGAGGGCCTGCGTGCCCACTACAACCCTGTAGGGACCGGGCATGCGTGCCCACCACAACCCCTGTAGGGTGAGGGCCTGCGTGCCCACCACAACCCCTGTAGGGTCCGGGCCTGCGTGTCCACCACAACCCTGTAGGGTGAGGGCCTGCGTGCCCACCACAACCCTGTAGGGTCGGGGCCTGCGTGCCCACCACAACCCCTGTAGGGTGAGGGCCTGCGTGCCCACCACAACCCTGAAGGGTGAGGGCCAGCGTGCCCACCAGAACCTTGTAGGGTGAGGGCCTGCGTGCCCACCACAACTCTGTAGGGTGAGGGCCTGCGTGCCCACCACAACCCTGAAGGGTGAGGGCCAGCGTGCCCACCAGAACCTTGTAGGGTGAGGGCCTGCGTGCCCACCACAACCCTGTTGGGTTAGGGCCTGCGTGCCCACCACAACCCTGTAGGGAGAGGGCCTGCGTGCCCACCACAACCCTGAACGGTGAGGGCCAGCGTGCCCACCAGAACCTTGTAGGGTGAGGGCCTGCGTGCCCACCACAACTCTGTAGGGTGAGGGCCTGCGTGCCCACCACAACCCTGTAGGGTGAGGGCCTGCGTGCCCACCACAACCCTGTAGGGTGAGGGCCTGTGTGCCCACCACAACCCTGTAGGGTCCGGGCCTGCGTGTCCACCACAACCCTGTAGGATGAGGGCCTGCGTGCCCACCACAACCCCTGTAGGGTGAGGGTCTGTGTGCCCACCACAACCCTGTAGGGTGAGGGCCTGCGTGCCCACCACAACCCTGTAGGGTCCGGGCATGCGTGCCCACCACAACCCCTGTAGGGTGAGGGCCTGCGTGCCCACCACAACCCCTGTAGGGTCCGGGCCTGCGTGTCCACCACAACCCTGTAGGGTGAGGGCCTGCGTGCCCACCAGAACCCTGTAGGGTCGGGGCCTGCGTGCCCACCACAACCCCTGTAGGGTGAGGGCCTGCGTGCCCACCACAACCCTGTAGGGTTAGGGCCTGCGTGCCCACCACAACCCTGTAGGATGAGGGCCTGCGTGCCCACCACAACCTCTGTAGGGTGAGGGCCTGCATGCCCAAAATAACGCCTGTAGGGTGAGGGCCTGCATGCCCACCACAACCCTGTAGGGTGAGGGTCTGCGTGCCCACCACAACCCCTGAAGGGTGAGGGCCTGCGTGCCCACCACAACCCTGTAGGGTGAGGGCCTGCGTGCCCACCACAACCTCTGTAGGGTGAGGGCCTGCGTGCTCACCAAAACCCTGTAGGGTGAGGGCCTGCGTGCCCACCACAACCTCTGTAGGGTGAGGGCCTGCGTGCCCACCACAACCCCTGAAGGGTGAGGGCCTGCGTGCCCACCACAACCCTGTAGGGTCCAGGCCTGCGTGCTCACCAAAACCCTGTAGGGTGAGGGCCTGCGTGCCCACCACAACCCTGTAGGGTGAGGGCCTGCGTGCCCACCACAACCCTGTAGGGTGAGGGCCTGCGTGCTCACCAAAACCCTGTAGGGTGAGGGCCTGCGTGCTCACCAAAACCCTGTAGGGTCCGGGCCTGCGTGCTCACCAAAACCCTGTAGGGTCCGGGCCTGCGTGCCCACCACAACCCCTGTAGGGTGAGGGCCTGCGTGCCCACCACAACCCTGTTGGGTCCGGGCCTGCGTGCTCACCAAAACCCTGTAGGGTGAGGGCCTGCGTGCCCACCACAACCCTGTAGGGTGAGGGTCTGCGTGCCCACCACAACCCTGTAGGGTGAGGGCCTGCGTGCTCACCAAAACCCTGTAGGGTTGGGTCCTGCGTGCCCACCACAACCTCTGTAGGGTGAGGGCCTGCATGCCCAAAACAACGCCTGTAGGGTGAGGGCCTGCGTGCCCACCACATGCCCCTGGCCCCACAAGACTGACCATGGGTAGCGGGCATGACCTGGCCGGTCTCGGTGCCCACCACATGCCCCTGGCCCCACAAGACTGACCATGGGTAGCGGGCATGACCTGACCTGTACCCTTGCCCACCACAACCCCTGGCCCCACAAGACAACCACAAACTGTGGTGAGCCACGGCAGCAAACATTAGCCAGGGAGGACGTATTGACGACAGTTCAGAGGGCGCCCGAGAGAGGCGCGGTGTACCGCGTCTTCAGCGAGGCTCCACACTCACGGTGTGTCTACACCAGAACATTGACGGGTGTGAGGCGGGACCAAATACCCGAAGTTCAACCCCCGTCAGGACAACTTGGTGAGTATAACTAGGTAAGTACATGTACTTCTTCATATCTCCCAACCTGTAGGGTGAGGGCCTGCGTGCCCACCACAACCCTGTAGGGTAAGGGCCTGCGTGCCCACCACAACCCTGTAGGGTGAGGGCCTGCGTGCCCACCACAACCCTGTAGGGTGAGGGCCTGCGTGCCCAACACAACCCTGTAGGGTGAGGGCCTGCGTGCCCACCACAACCCCTGTGGGGTGATGGTCTGCGTGCCCACCACAACCCTGTAGGGTGAGGGCCTGCGTGCTCAACACAACCCTGTAGGGTGAGGGCCTGCGTGCCCACCACAACCCCTGTGGGGTGATGGTCTGCGTGCCCACCACAACCCTGTAGGGTGAGGGCGATTCAAGCAATTTCGTACTCTTCGAAAACATGCAAGGAGATTGTCTACCCGTGCCTTCAACTTCTTCACAAACATCAATTGAACGGTTATGACACCTCTATCCAATGGGTCCCAGCACATTGTGGTATTCTCCATAATGAACTTGTAGACCAACTAGCCAAAGCGATGCACGACACGCCTCACCTCACCCGTCATCCAATTCCCCATGTTGCACGTAAAGGAGCCTTCAAAGATACCATCTCCCAGGATTTTGCAACAAACTGGAAAACGTCCTGCTCACCTTTGCACTATGGGTCCATTAAAAAGAAATGGGAAACTTGGAAACATGTCCGATATAAAAGTAGAGAAATTGATATAGCGATGACCAGATTAAGGCTGGGACACACCAAACTAGCAGCACACAGCTCTAAGTACAGAACAGACATCAACGAACTCTGTACTCACTGTCAGGTGCCTGAAACAGTCGAACACTATCTCCTGCACTGCTTCCGACATTTTAGTGCCAGAGTAAATCTCAAACAAGTCTTTATCGCACTTAAAATACCCTTCACCATCGAGCATATATTAGGAGGCGGTGACCACTCGTCACAAGAAAAATACCAAATAGTCAAAGCACTGGCTAAATATCTGCAGTCGACCAACAAATTGGGTCACATCTGACCGGCGCCACATTTATACCTGGCGCCACCAACAGCTAAACACAGACAACAACTGCCTCGTGGCAGCACCAAGGATCAGCTGACGCCATAAACACAACACCGCCCTACGGTGCGGCAAGTCTCCCTCTAACACACACCTCTGTTTTAATCACCGTTCCTCTATCTACAGCACAACGCAACAAGCACCTTGGTAGCTCCGATCATCTTCAACATAAACGCGTCCAACAACATCAGTACTGGTGCAGTCATCGGGAGGACAAACCCTTCATGCAAACTGCACCTACTATCAACAAGAAGAAGGGTGAGGGCCTGCGTGCCCAACACAACCCTGTAGGGTGAGGGCCTGCGTGCCCACCACAACCCTGTAGGGTGAGGGCCTGCGTGCCCACCACAACCCTGTAGGGTGAGGGCCTGCGTGCCCACCACAACCCTGTAGGGTGAGGGCCTGCATGCCCACAACAACCCCTGTAGGGTGAGGGCCTGCGTGCCCACCACAACCCTGTAGGGTGAGGGCCTGCGTGCCCACCACAACCCTGTAGGGTCCGGCCTGCGTGCCCACCACAACCCCTGTAGGGTGAGGGCCTGCGTGCCCACCACAACCCTGTAGGGTGAGGGCCTGCGTGTCCACAACAACCCTGTAGGGTGAGGGCCTGCGTGCCCACCACAACCCTGTAGGGTGAGGGCCTGCGTGCCCACAACAACCCCTGTAGGGTGAGGGCCTGCGTGCCCACCACAACCCTGTAGGGTGAGGGCCTGCGTGCCCACCACAACCCTGTAGGGTCCGGCCTGCGTGCCCACCACAACCCCTGTAGGGTGAGGGCCTGCGTGCCCACCACAACCCTGTAGGGTGAGGGCCTGCGTGCCCACAACAACCCCTGTAGGGTGAGGGCCTGCGTGCCCACCACAACCCTGTAGGGTTAGGGCCTGCGTGCCCACCACAACCCCTGTAGAGTGAGGGCCTGCATGCCCACCACAACCCTGTAGGGTGAGGGCCTGCGTGCCCACCACAACCCTGTAGGGTGAGGGCCTGCGTGCCCACCACAACCCTGTAGGGTGATGGTCTGCATGCCCAACACAACCCTGTAGGGTGAGGGCCTGCGTGCCCACCACAACCCTGTAGGGTGAGGGCCTGCGTGCCCACAACAACCCCTGTAATGTGAGGGCCTGCGTGCCCACCACATGCCCCTGGCCCCACAAGACTGATCATGGGTAGCGGGCATGACCTGGCCGGTCTCGGTGCCCACCACATGCCCCTGGCCCCACAAGACTGACCATGGGTAGCGGGCATGACCTGACCTGTACCCTTGCCCACCACAACCCCTGGCCCCACAAGACAACCACAAACTGTGGTGAGCCACGGCAGCAAACATTAGCCAGGGAGGACGTATTGACGACAGTTCAGCGGGCGCCCGAGAGAGGCGCGGTGTACCGCGTCTTCAGCGAGGCTCCACACTCACGGTGTGTCTACACCAGGACATTGACGGGTGAGAGGCGGGACCAAATACCCGAAGTTCAACCCCCGTCAGGACAACTAGGTGAGTATAACTAGGTAAGTACATGTACTTCTTCATATCTCCCAACCTGTAGGGTGAGGGCCTGCGTGCCCACCACAAACCTGTAGGGTGAGGGCCTGCGTGCCCACCACAACCCTGTAGGGTGAGGGCCTGCGTGCCCAACACAACCCTGTAGGGTGAGGGCCTGCGTGCCCACCACAACCCCTGTGGGGTGATGGTCTGCGTGCCCACCACAACCCTGTAGGGTGAGGGCCTGCGTGCTCAACACAACCCTGTAGGGTGAGGGCCTGCGTGCCCACCACAACCCCTGTGGGGTGATGGTCTGCGTGCCCACCACAACCCTGTAGGGTGAGGGCGATTCAAGCAATTTCGTACTCTTCGAAAACATGCAAGGAGATTGTCTACCCATGCCTTCAACTTCTTCACAAACATCAATTGAACGGTTATGACACCTCTATCCAATGGGTCCCAGCACATTGTGGTATTCTCCATAATGAACTTGTAGACCAACTAGCCAAAGCGATGCACGACACGCCTCACCTCACCCGTCATCCAATTCCTCATGTGGCACGTAAAGGAGCCTTCAAAGATACCATCACCCAGGATTTTGCAACAAACTGGAAAACGTCATGCTCACCTTTGCACTATGGGTCCATTAAAAAGAAATGGGAAACTTGGAAACATGTCCGATATAAAAGTAGAAAAATTGATATAGCGATGACCAGATTAAGGCTGGGACATACCAAACTAGCAGCACACAGCTCTAAGTACAGAACAGACATCAACGAACTCTGTACTCACTGTCAGGTGCCTGAAACAGTCGAACACTATCTCCTGCACTGCTTCCGACATTATAGTGCCAGAGTAAATTTCAAACAAGTCTTTATCGCACTTAAAATACCCTTCACCATCGAGCATATATTAGGAGGCGGTGACCACTCGTCACAAGAAAAATACCAAATAGTCAAAGCACTGGCTAAATATCTCCAGTCGACCAACAAATTGGGTCACATCTGACCGGCGCCACATTTATACCGGGCGCCACCAACAGCTAAACACAGACAACAACTGCCTCGTGGCAGCACCAAGGATCAGCTGACGCCATAAACACAACACCGCCCTACGGTGCGGCAAGTCTCCCTCTAACACACACCTCTGTTTTAATCACCGTTCCTCTATCTACAGCACAACGCAACAAGCACCTTGGTAGCTCCGATCATCTTCAACATAAACGCGTCCAACAACATCAGTACTGGTGCAGTCATCGGGAGGACAAACCCTTCATGCAAACTGCACCTACTATCAACAAGAAGAAGGGTGAGGGCCTGCGTGCCCACCACAACCCCTGTAGGGTGAGGATCTGCGTGCCCACCACAACCCCGGTAGGGTGAGGGTCTGCGTGCCCACCACAACCCTTGTAGGGTGAGGGCCTGCGTGCCCACCACAACCCTGTAGGGTGAGGGCCTGCGTGCCCACCACAACCCCTGTAGGGTGAGGATCTGCGTGCCCACCACATCCCCTGTAGGGTGAGGGTCTGCGTGCCCACCACAACCCTTGATGGGTGAGGGCCTGCGTGCCCACCACAACCCTGTAGGGTGAGGGCCTGCGTGCCCACCACAATCCTGTAGGGTGAGGGCCTGCGTGCCCACCACAACCCCTGTAGGGTGAGGATCTGCATGCCCACCACAACCCCGGTAGGGTGAGGGCCTGCGTGCCCACCACAACCCCGGTAGGGTGAGGGTCTGCGTGCCCACCACAACCGCTGTAGGGTCCGGGCCTGCGTGCTCACCACAACCCCTGTAGGGTGAGGGTCTGCGTGCCCACCAGAACCCTGTAGGGTGAGGGTCTGCGTGCTCAACACAACCCTGTAGGGTGAGGGCCTGCGTGCCCACCACAACCCTGTAGGGTGAGGGCCTGCGTGCCCACCACAACCCTGTAGGGTGAGGGCCTGCGTGCCCACCACAACCCTGTAGGGTGAGGGCCTGCGTGCCCACCACAACCCTGTAGGGTGAGGGCCTGCGTGCCCACCACAACCCTGTAGGGTGAGGGCCTGCGTGCCCACCACAACCCCTGCAGGGTCTGGGCCTGCATGCCCACCACAACCCTGTAGGGTCCGGGCCTGCGTGCCCACTACAACCCTGTAGGGTGAGGGCCTGCGTGCCCACCACAACCCTGTTGGGTGAGGGTCTGCGTGCCCACTACAACCCTGTAGGGTGAGGGCCTGCGTGCCCACTACAACCCTGTAGGGTGAGGGCCTGCGTGCCCACCACAACCCTGTAGGGTGAGGGTCTGCGTGTCCACTACAATCCTGTAGGGTGAGGGCCTGCGTGCCCACTACAATCCTGTAGGGTGAGGGCCTGCGTGCCCACCACAACCCTGTAGGGTCCGGGCCTGCGTGCCCACCACAACCCCTGTAGGGTGAGAGCCTGCGTGCCCACCACAACCCTGTAGGGTGAGGGTCTGCGTGCCCACCACAACCCCTGTAGGATGAGGGCCTGCGTGCCCACCACAACCCCTGTAGGGTGAGGGCCTGCGTGCCCACCACAACCCTGTAGGGTCCGGGCCTGCGTGCCCACCACAACCCCTGTAGGGTGAGGGCCTGCGTGCCCACCACAACCCTGTAGGGTGAGGGCCTGCGTGCCCACCACAACCCTATAGGTTGAGGGTCTGCGTGCCCACCACAACCCTGTAGGGTGAGGGTCTGCGTGCCCACCACAACCCTGTAGGGTCCGGGCCTGCATGCCCACCACAACCCCTGAAGGGTGAGGGCCTGCGTGCCCACCACAACCCCTGTAGGGTGAGGGTCTGCGTGCCCACCACAACCCCTGTAGGGTGAGGGTCTGCGTGCCCACCACAACCCCTGTAGGGTGAGGGCCTGCGTGCCCACCACAACCCCTGTAGGGTGAGGGCCTGTGTGCCCACCACAACCCCTGTAGGGTGAGGGCCTGTGTGCCCACCACAACCCTGTAGGGTGAGGGTCTGCGTGCCCACCACAACCCTGTATGGTCCGGGCCTGCATGCCCACCACAACCCCTGTAGGGTGAGGGCCTGCGTGCCCACCACAACCCCTGTAGGGTGAGGGCCTGCGTGCCCACCACAACCCCTGTAGGGTGAGGGTCTGCGTGCCCACCACAACCCCTGTAGGGTGAGGGCCTGCGTGCCCACCACAACCCCTGTAGGGTGAGGGTCTGCGTGCCCACCACAACCCCTGTAGGGTGAGAGCCTGCGTGCCCACCACAACCCCTGTAGGGTGAGGGCCTGCGTGCCCACCACAACCCCTGTAGGGTGAGGGCCTGCGTGCCCACCACAACCCCTGTAGGGTGAGGGTCTGCGTGCCCACCACAACCCCTGTAGGGTGAGGGTCTGCGTGCCCACCACAACCCTGTAGGGTGAGGGTCTGCGTGCCCACCACAACCCTGTAGGGTGAGGGCCTGCGTGCCCACAACAACCCCTGTAGGGTGAGGGTCTGCGTGCCCACCACAACCCTGTATGGTCCGGGCCTGCATGCCCACCACAACCCCTGTAGGGTGAGGGCCTGCGTGCCCACCACAACCCCTGTAGGGTGAGGGCCTGCGTGCCCACCACAACCCCTGTAGGGTGAGGGCCTGCGTGCCCACCACAACCCCTGTAGGGTGAGGGCCTGCGTGCCCACCACAACCCCTGTAGGGTGAGGGTCTGCGTGCCCACCACAACCCTGTAGAGTGAGGGCCTGCTTGCCCACCACAACCCTGTAGGGTGAGGGCCTGCGTGCCCACCACAACCCCTGTAGGGTGAGGGCCTGCGTGCCCACCACAACCCCTGTAGGGTGAGGGTCTGCGTGCCCACCACAACTCCTGTAGGGTGAGGGCCTGCGTGCCCACCACAACCCTGTAGGGTGAGGGTCTGCGTGCCCACCACAACCCCTGTAGGGTGAGGGCCTGCGTGCCCACCACAACCCTGTAGGGTGAGGGCCTGCGTGCCCACCACAACCCCTGTAGGGTGAGGGTCTGCGTGCCCACCACAACCCTGTAGGGTGAGGGCCTGCGTGCCCACCACAACCCCTGTAGGGTGAGGGCCTGCGTGCCCACCACAACCCCTGTAGGGTGAGGGTCTGCGTGCCCACCACAACCCTGTAGAGTGAGGGCCTGCGTGCCCACCACAACCCTGTAGGGTGAGGGCCTGCGTGCCCACCACAACCCCTGTAGGGTGAGGGCCTGCGTGCCCACCACAACCCCTGTAGGGTGAGGGTCTGCGTGCCCACCACAACCCCTGTAGGGTGAGGGCCTGCGTGCCCACCACAACCCTGTAGGGTGAGGGTCTGCGTGCCCACCACAACCCCTGTAGGGTGAGGGCCTGCGTGCCCACCACAACCCTGTAGGGTGAGGGCCTGCGTGCCCACCACAACCCCTGTAGGGTGAGGGTCTGCGTGCCCACCACAACCCTGTAGGGTGAGGGCCTGCGTGCCCACCACAACCCCTGTAGGGTGAGGGCCTGCGTCCCCACCACAACCCCTGTAGGGTGAGGGCCTGCGTGCCCACCACAACCCCTGTAGGGTGAGGGTCTGCGTGCCCACCACATGTAGGGTGAGGGCCTGCGTGCCCACCACAACCCCTGTAGGGTGAGGGTCTGCGTGCCCACCACAACCCTGTAGGGTGAGGGCCTGCGTGCCCACCACAACCCCTGTAGGGTGAGGGCCTGCGTCCCCACCACAACCCCTGTAGGGTGAGGGCCTGCGTGCCCACCACAACCCCTGTAGGGTGAGGGTCTGCGTGCCCACCACAACCCTGTAGGGTGAGGGTCTGCGTGCCCACCACAACCCTGTAGGGTGAGGGTCTGCGTGCCCACCACAACCCTGTAGGGTGAGGGCCTGCGTGCCCACCACAACCCCTGTAGGGTGAGGGTCTGCGTGCCCACCACAACCCCTGTAGGGAGGTTTCCATACTGCAGTCTACACCAAGGAAACAAACATAGGAATGTGCCTCCGTGCCAACAGCGACTGCCCAGACAGGTACAAGAGGAGTGTTGTTAACGCTTATGTCGACCGTGCTCTCAGCCACAAATCAAATCAAATGAATCAAATCAAATGTTTATTTAGGTAAGGTACATACATACAAGAGATTTTACAAAGAGTGATGGATTTATAGATAGAGCTAGTACATACAATGCCTAAAGCAACTATTACCTAAAATGTTTCGGGCAGGAAAAACTTAAATGACTAAAAGCTTAATACTAATTGAGCATAAAGAATAAAATGAGCTGAGAACAAATAAAAAAATAGATAAAATGGGTGGAACATGGCAGAAAAAGCAGCACAAATACAATTCGGTCGACAAACAGCGTCATTTAAAAGAAAACAGACATTGGTTGACAATGGAGGGGTAAGGTAGGTTACAGGAAATTTATTAGGTAGTGCTTCGTCTTTATCTTAAACTGGTTGAGAGAGGTACAGTCTTTAACATGGTTGGGAAGGTCATTCCACATTCTAGGTCCCTTGATTTGAAGGGCATTTCTAGTTTGATTAAGTCTTTAGGAATATCAAAACTGTATTTATTTCTGGTGTGGTGCTCATGGGTTCTGTTACAACCTTCAATGAAGCTTTTGAGGTTAGGATTGGCATTACAGTTCAGCGTTTTATATATGTATAATACACATGAAAGAATGTGCAGTGACTTAATATCTAACATATTCAGAGATTTGAGTAGGGGTACCGAGTGATGTCTGGGGCCATAGTTGGATATTGTCCTAATAGCAGCTTTGTGTTGAGTAATTAGAGGACGTAATTGATTTTGGGTAGTAGAGCCCCAAGCACAAATACCATAGTTGAGGTATGGATAGATGAGGGAGTAATAGAGTCACCAGGGCAGGGCGGGGTACATAATATCTGATCTTAGAAAGAATGCCAACAGTTTTTGAAACTTTTTTTGATATATTTAGAATGTGTCCCTGGAAATTCAGCTTGTGGTCAATGAGAACGCCAAGAAATTTGCCATCTATTTTGTTACAAATTTGTGTATTATTTATCCTGAAATTTATTTGATTAGAGGATTTATTGCCAAATAGAATATAGAAAGTTTTGTCAATGTTAAGGGTGAGTTTGTTGGCAGTTAGCCAAAGATGGACTTTATTTAGCTCAGTATTTACTGTGGCATTTAGAGCAAGGGGGTCAGGACTGGAGTAAATGAAGGTTGTGTCGTCAGCAAATAGAATTGGTTCGAGGTGTTGGGAGGCATTTGGAAGGTCATTAATGTAGATGAGAAAGAGGAGAGGGCCAAGTATGCTGCCCTGAGGAACACCAATGTTGACGGGTAGGATGGGAGAAATTGAATTATTCACAGAAACATACTGGAGCCTGTCAGTAAGGTAGGATTTGAGGTATTGCAGAGAGTGTCCTCTGACTCCATAATGATGTAATTTAAGAAGAAGGTTTTGGTGGTTGACAGCGTCAAAAGCCTTATGCAGGTCCACAAATAACCCAACAGGGAACTCATTTTTATCAAGAGCTGCATGAATCAAGTTAATCATACTTATAAGTGCATCGTTAGTGTTTTTTTGGGTCTGAAGCCATATTGACAAGATCTAAGTATATTGTGTTTGGCTAGATAAGAGTAAAGCTGCTTGTAGATTAGTTTTTCAAATATTTTTGACAAGTTAGGCAGGATTGATATAGGTCTGTAGTTGTTAACATCTGTGAGATCACCACATTTGTGGACAGGGGTTACTCTTGCTTTTTTTAGAAGATCTTGAAAGGTTTGGAGTTCAAATGACTTGTTGAAGAGCAATGCAATAGCAGGAGCTAAAGATCTGGAGGCTTTTTTTGTAAATTAAAGTTGGTATCTCCTCAAGGGCACTAAACTTGGTTTTAAAAGAAAGGATTATCTCATTAACGTCAGTGGAATTAGTAGGCTTTAGGTACAGAGACTGTGGATAGTTACCTGTAAGATAGTCCTTAACATCAGTACTGGAAGATGGAATATCATTTGCAAGGGATGACCCAATGGAAGAGAAAAACCTATTGAACTCAATAGCAGAATCAGAGGCTGAAAGCTGACCATCGTTATTGGACAGGAGTGTTGGTTTGTTATTTAAAATCTTCTTTGATCCCAATATTTGTGAAATTGTGCTCCAAGATTTTTAATGTTGCTCTTTATTTGGGTAAATTTATCTTCGTAGTATTTAGTTTTGGCTCGTCTAATTATTTTAGATAGCAATAACGAGTAATTCTTTAATTGAGAATTCTTTGGAGACGGTTCCTAACCTATACTTCTTCTCAAGGTCATGTTTTTTATTAATGGATTTAAGTATTCCCTTTGTAAGCCAAGAATTGTTAAGCCTTTTGGTTGTGACTTGTTTCGTAAGCATAGGACAGTGGGTGTTATAAAGGCTAAGAGTTTTTTGAAGAAGAGATTGCACTGCTAGGTTGATGTCCCCTATGTTACCTAACTCGGACTCCCAGTTGACATTAGCAGCAGCAGTTATAAAATTGTCTATAGCAGTTTCATTGTGCAGCCTAAAGCTTAACTCCCTTGTCTCTAGAGGTGGTTTGTTAATGTTAGTTAAGAGAAATGTGGGGTAATGGTCTGTAGTGCTATCGGTGATTATACCTGAAGTAAGCGGAGAGGTTATGTTGGTCCAGATGTGATCTAGAGTCGTGGCAGTACTATCAGTGATTCTAGTAGGTCTAGTGATTAAGGGTATGAGGAAGCAGGAATTCATACAGTTGAGGAAGCTAACAGCAGTAGGGTGTTCAGGCTCGCAGAGGTCAATATTAAAGTCCCCTGCGATAATTAGATGGTTTTTGTTCAGTCTGTTATCTAGTATAAGATTTCTAAGGTTTGAGTTGAATTCGGACACATCTGCTTCAGGATTCAATAGACTGCACTCACAGACAGGACAGACTCGGCACCCTTGACTCTGAAACTGGCGAAGATGTACTCCCCACAGCACTATTCACTAGTCACACGACAATGACCACTATACACAAGACAATGACCACTATACACTAGACAATGACCACTATACACTATACACTATACACAAGACAATGACCACTATACACAAGACAATGTCCACTTTACACTAGTCACAAGTCAATGTCCACTATACACTAGACATAAGACAATGACCACTATACACTAGACACAAGACAATGACCACTATACATAAGACAATGACCATTATACATAAGACAATGTCCACTATACACTAGACACAAGACAATGTCCACTATACACTAGACACAAGACAATGTCCACTATACACTATACACAAGACAATGTCCACTATACACTAGTCACAAGACAATGTCCACTATACACTAGACACAAGACAATGTCCACTATACACTAGTCACAAGACAATGTCCACTATACACTATACACAAGACAATGTCCACTATACACTAGTCACAAGACAATGTCCACTATACACTAGACACAAGACAATGACCACTATACACTATACACAAGACAATGTCCACTATACACTAGACACAAGACAATGTCCACTATACACTAGACACAAGACAATGACCACTATACACAAGACAATGCATGTCCACTATACACTAGACACAAGACAATGTCCACAATACACTATACACAAGACAATGTCCACTATACACTAGACACAAGACAATGTCCACTATACACTATACACAAGACAATGTCCACTATACACTATACACAAGACAATGTCCACTATACACTAGACACAAGACAATGACCACTATACATAAGACAATGTCCACTATACACTATACACAAGACAATGTCCACTATACACTATACACAAGACAATGTCCACTATACACTAGACACAAGACAATGTCCACTAAACACTAGACACAAGACAATGTCCACTATACACTAGACACAAGACAATGTCCACTATACACTAGACACAAGACAATGTCCACTATACACTAGACACAAGTCAATGACCACTATACACTAGACACAAGACAATGTCCACTATACACTATACACAAGACAATGTCCACTATACACTAGTCACAAGACAATGTCCACTATACACTAGACACAAGACAATGACCACTATACATAAGACAATGTCCACTATACACTATACACAAGACAATGTCCACTATACACAACACACAAGACAATGTCCACTATACATCATACACAAGACAATGTCCACTATACACTATACACAAGACAATGACCACTATACACTAGACACAAGACAATGTCCACTATACACTAGTCACAAGACAATGTCCACTATACACTAGACACAAGACAATGACCACTATACACTATACACAAGACAATGTCCACTATACACTAGACACAAGACAATGTCCACTATACACAACACACAAGACAATGACCACTATACACTATACACAAGACAATGTCCACTATACACTAGACACAAGACAATGTCCACTATACACAACACACAAGACAATGTCCACTATACACTATACACAAGACAATGTCCACTATACACAACACACAAGACAATGTCCACTATACACTATACACAAGACAATGACCACTATACACTATACACAAGACAATGTCCACTATACACTATACACAAGGCAATGTCCACTATACATCATACACAAGACAATGACCACTATACACAACACACAAGACAATGTCCACTATACATCATACACAAGACAATGTCCACTATACACTATACACAAGGCAATGTCCACTATACATCATACACAAGACAATGACCACTATACACAACACACAAGACAATGTCCACTATACACTATACACAAGACAATGTCCACTATACACTAGACACAAGACAATGACCACTATACACAAGACAATGTCCACTATACACTATACACAAGACAATGTCCACTATACACTATACACAAGACAATGACCACTATACACTAGACACAAGACAATGACCACTATACACAAGACAATGTCCACTATACACTATACACAAGACAATGACCACTATACACTAGACACAAGACAATGTCCACTATACACTATACACAAGACAATGACCACTATACACTATACACAAGACAATGTCCACTATACACTAGACACAAGACAATGACCACTATACACTAGACACAAGACAATGACCACTATACACTGTACACAAGACAATGACCACTATACACTACACACAAGACAATGTCCACTATACACTAGACACAAGACAATGACCACTATACATCATACACAAGACAATGACCACTATACACTAGACACAAGACAATGACCACTATACACTATACACAAGACAATGTCCACTATACACTAGACACAAGACAATGACCACTATACACTAGACACAAGACAATGACCACTATACACTACACACAAGACAATGTCCACTATACACTAGACACAAGACAATGACCACTATACATCATACACAAGACAATGACCACTATACACTACACACAAGACAATGACCACTATACACTACACACAAGACAATGTCCACTATACACTATACACAAGGCAATGTCCACTATACACTATACACAAGACAATGTCCACTATACACTATACACAAGACAATGTCCACTATACACTATACACAAGGCAATGTCCACTATACATCATACACAAGACAATGTCCACTATACACTAGACACAAGACAATGACCACTATACACTAGACACAAGACAATGACCACTATACATCATACACAAGACAATGTCCACTATACACACAAGACAATAGTGAGAGCACCAAGCCATTACGACTGTATGGCAAGTGGAAGGGGTCAGGATAAGGGTTTTGGATGGGAGGGGGGCAGGGGGGGATGGGAAGGAATGGTACCCAACCACTTGGACGGTCGGGGATTGAACTCTGACCTCCACGAAGCGAGACCATCGCTACTGTCCAGTCCTAGTCGTTAGGCTAATATAATTTCTGCCTGACTAATTAAATTGTATCTAAGATATTAGACCGATGTTCACAGGCTTCATCTTGTATTTTTTTAGCCTTTCTTTGTGGATGGAATTTACCGAAACGCTGAAAGGTTTAAGAATAGTGTTGGTGGAGTGTTTAGGTGAGCGGCCTGACCATGGGTAGCGGGATGCCCTGGCCAGTATCCGTGCCCACCACAACCCCTGGCCCCACAAGACTGACCACGGGTAGCGGGCATGGCCTGACCTGTACCCTTGCCCACCACAACCCCTGGCCCCACACGACAACCACAAACTGTGGTGAGCCACGGCAGCAAACATTAGCCAGGGAGGACGTATTGACGACAGTTCAGCGGGCACCTGAGAGAGGCGCGGTGTACCGCGTCTTCAGCGAGGCTCCACACTCACGGTGTGTCTACACCAGGACATTGACGGGTGAGAGGCGGGACCAAATACCCGAAGTTCAACCCCCGTCAGGACAACTAGGTGAGTATAACTAGGTGGGTACATGTACTTCTTCATATCTCCCAACCTGTAGGGTGAGGGCCTGCGTGCCCACCACAACCCTGTAGGGTGAGGGCCTGCGTGCCCACCACAACCCTGTAGGGTGAGGGCCTGCGTGCCCAACACAACCCTGTAGGGTGAGGGCCTGCATGCCCACCACAACCCCTGTGGGGTGATGGTCTGCGTGCCCACCACAACCCTGTAGGGTGAGGGCCTGCGTGCTCAACACAACCCTGTAGGGTGAGGGCCTGCGTGCCCACCACAACCCCTGTGGGGTGATGGTCTGCGTGCCCACCACAACCCTGTAGGGTGAGGGCGATTCAAGCAATTTCGTACTCTTCGAAAACATTCAAGGAGATTGTCTACCCGTGCCTTCAACTTCTTCACAAACATCAATTGAACGGTTATGACACCTCTATCCAATGGGTCCCAGCACATTGTGGTATTCTCCATAATGAACTTGTAGACCAACTAGCCAAAGCGATGCACGACACGCCTCACCTCACCCGTCATCCAATTCCCCATGTTGCACGTAAAGGAGCCTTCAAAGATACCATCTCCCAGGATTTTGCAACAAACTGGAAAACGTTATGCTCACCTTTGCACTATGGGTCCATTAAAAAGAAATGGGAAACTTGGAAACATGTCAGATATAAAAGTAGAGAAATTGATGTAACGATGACCAGATTAAGGCTGGGACACACCAAACTAGCAGCACACAGCTCTAAGTACAGAACAGACATCAACGAACTCTGTACTCACTGTCAGGTGCCTGAAACAGTCGAACACTATCTCCTGCACTGCTTCCGACATTATAGTGCCAGAGTAAATTTCAAACAAGTCTTTCTCGCACTTAAAATACCCTTCACCATCGAGCATATATTAGGAGGCGGTGACCACTCGTCACAAGAAAAATACCAAATAGTCAAAGCACTGGCTAAATATCTGCAGTCGACCAACAAATTGGGTCACATCTGACCGGCGCCACATTTATACCTGGCGCCACCAACAGCTAAACACAGACAACAACTGCCTCGTGGCAGCACCAAGGATCAGCTGACGCCATAAACACAACACCGCCCTACGGTGCGGCAAGTCTCCCTCTAACACACACCTCTGTTTTAATCACCGTTCCTCTATCTACAGCACAACGCAACAAGCACCTTGGTAGCTCCGATCATCTTCAACATAAACGCGTCCAACAACATCAGTACTGGTGCAGTCATCGGGAGGGCAAACCCTTCATGCAAACTGCACCTACTATCAACAAGAAGAAGGGTGAAGGCCTGCGTGCCCAACACAACCCTGTAGGGTGAGATCCTGCGTGCCCACCACAACCCTGTAGGGTGAGGGCCTGCGTGCCCACCACAACCCTGTAGGGTGAGGGCCTGCGTGCCCACAACAACCCCTGTAGGGTGAGGGCCTGCGTGCCCACCACAACCCTGTAGGGTGAGGGCCTGCGTGCCCACCACAACCCTGTAGGGTCCGGCCTGCGTGCCCACCACAACCCCTGTAGGGTGAGGGCCTGCGTGCCCACCACAACCCTGTAGGGTGAGGGCCTGCGTGCCCACAACAACCCCTGTAGGGTGAGGGCCTGCGTGCCCACCACAACCCTGTAGGGTTAGGGCCTGTGTGCCCACCACAACCCCTGTAGAGTGAGGGCCTGCATGCCCACCACAACCCTGTAGGGTGAGGGCCTGCGTGCCCACCACAACCCTGTAGGGTGAGGGCCTGCGTGCCCACCACAACCCTGTAGGGTGAGGGTCTGCGTGCCCAACACAACCCTGTAGGGTGAGGGCATGCGTGCACACCACAACCCTGTAGGGTGAGGGCCTGCGTGCCCACAACAACCCCTGTAGGGTGAGGGCCTGCGTTTCCACCACATGCCCCTGGCCCCACAAGACTGACCATGGGTAGCGGGCATGACCTGGCCGGTCTCGGTGCCCACCACATGCCCCTGGCCCCACAAGACTGACCATGGGTAGCGGGCATGACCTGACCTGTACCCTTGCCCACCACAACCCCTGGCCCCACAAGACAACCACAAACTGTGGTGAGCCACGGCAGCAAACATTAGCCAGGGAGGACGTATTGACGACAGTTCAGCGGGCGCCCGAGAGAGGCGCGGTGTACCGCGTCTTCAGCGAGGCTCCACACTCACGGTGTGTCTACACCAAGACACTGACGGGTGAGAGGCGGGACCAAATACCCGAAGTTCAACCCCCGTCAGGACAACTAGGTGAGTATAACTAGGTAAGTACATGTACTTCTTCATATCTCCCAACCTGTAGGGTGAGGGCCTGCGTGCCTACCACAACCCTGTAGGGTGAGGGCCTGTGTGCCCACCACAACCCTGTAGGGTGAGGGCCTGCGTGCCCAACACAACCCTGTAGGGTGAGGGCCTGCGTGCCCACCACAACCCCTGTGGGGTGATGGTCTGCGTGCCCACCACAACCCTGTAGGGTGAGGGCCTGCGTGCTCAACACAACCCTGTAGGGTGAGGGCCTGCGTGCCCACCACAACCCCTGTGGGGTGATGGTCTGCGTGCCCACCACAACCCTGTAGGGTGAGGGCGATTCAAGCAATTTCGTACTCTTCGAAAACATGCAAGGAGATTGTCTACCCGTGCCTTCAACTTCTTCACAAACATCAATTGAACGGTTATGACACCTCTGTCCAATGGGTCCCAGCACATTGTGGTATTCTCCATAATGAACTTGTAGACCAACTAGCCAAAGCGATGCACGACACGCCTCACCTCACCCGTCATCCAATTCCCCATGTTGCACGTAAAGGAGCCTTCAAAGATACCATCACCCAGGATTTTGCAACAAACTGGAAAACGTTATGATCACCTTTGCACTATGGGTCCATTAAAAAGAAATGGGAAACTTGGAAACATGTCCGATATAAAAGCAGAGAAATTGATATAGCGATGACCAGATTAAGGCTGGGACACACCAAACTAGCAGCACACAGCTCTAAGTACAGAACAGACATCAACGAACTCTGTACTCACTGTCAGGTGCCTGAAACAGTCGAACACTATCTCCTGCACTGCTTCCGACATTATAGTGCCAGAGTAAATTTCAAACAAGTCTTCATCGCACTTAAAATACCCTTCACCATCGAGCATATATTAGGAGGCGGTGACCACTCGTCACAAGAAAAATACCAAATAGTCAAAGCACTGGCTAAATATCTCCAATCGACCAACAAATTGGGTCACATCTGACCCGCGCCACATTTATACCTGGCGCCACCAACAGCTAAACACAGACAACAACTGCCTCGTGGCAGCACCAAGGATCAGCTGACGCCATAAACACAACACACCGCCCTGCGGTGCGGCAAGTCTCCCTCTAACACACACCTCTGTTTTAATCACCGTTCCTCTATCTACAGCACAAAGCAACAAGCACCTTGGTAGCTCCGATCATCTTCAACATAAACGCGTCCAACAACATCAGTACTGGTGCAGTCATCGGGAGGACAAACCCTTCATGCAAACTGCACCTACTATCAACAAGAAGAAGGGTGAGGGCCTGCGTGCCCAACACAACCCTGTAGGGTGAGGGCCTGCGTTCCCACCACAACCCTGTAGGGTGAGGGCCTGCGTGCCCACCACAACCCTGTAGGGTGAGGGCCTGCGTGCCCACCACAACCCTGTAGGGTCCGGCCTGCGTGCCCACCACAACCCCTGTAATGTGAGGGCCTGCGTGCCCACCACAACCCTGTAGGGTGAGGGCCTGCGTGCCCACCACAACCCTGTAGGGTTAGGGCCTGCGTGCCCACCACAACCCTGTAGGATGAGGGCCTGCGTGCCCACCACAACCTCTGTAGGGTGAGGGCCTGCGTGCCCAACACAACCCTGTAGGGTGAGTGCCTGCGTGCCCACCACAACCCTGTAGGGTCCGGCCTGCGTGCCCACCACAACCCTGTAGGGTGAGGGCCTGCATGCCCAACACAACCCTGTAGGGTCCGGCCTGCGTGCCCACCACAACCCTGTAGGGTGAGGGCCTGCGTGCCCACCACAACCCTGTAGGGTCCGGCCTGCATGCCCACCACAACCCTGTAGGGTGAGGGCCTTCGTGCCCAACACAACCCTGTAGGGTGAGGGCCTGCGTGCCCAACACAACCCTGTAGGGTCCGGCCTGCGTGCCCACCACAACCCTGTAGGGTGAGGGCCTGCATGCCCAACACAACCCTGTAGGGTGAGGGCCTGCGTGCCCACCACAACCCTGTAGGGTGAGGGCCTGCGTGCCCACCACAACCCCTGTAGGGTGAGGGCCTGCGTGCCCACCACAACCCTGTAGGGTGAGGGCCTGCGTGCCCACCACAACCCTGTAGGGTGAGGGTCTGCGTGCCCACCACATCCCTGTAGGGTGAGGGTCTGCGTGCCCACCACAACCCTGTAGGGTGAGGGCCTGCGTGCCCACCACAAACCTGTAGGGTGAGGGCCTGCGTGCCCAACACAACCCTGTAGGGTCCGGCCTGCGTGCCCACCACAACCCTGTAGGGTGAGGGCCTGCATGCCCAACACAACCCTGTAGGGTGAGGGCCTGCGTGCCCACCACAACCCTGTAGGGTTAGGGCCTGCGTGCCCACCACAACCCCTGTAGGGTGAGGGCCTGCGTGCCCACCACAACCCTGTAGGGTGAGGGCCTGCGTGCCCACCACAACCCTGTAGGGTGAGGGTCTGCGTGCCCACCACATCCCTGTAGGGTGAGGGTCTGCGTGCCCACCACAACCCTGTAGGGTGAGGGCCTGCGTGCCCACCACAACCCTGTAGGGTGAGGGCCTGCGTGCCCAACACAACCCTGTAGGGTCCGGCCTGCGTGCCCACCACAACCCTGTAGGGTGAGGGCCTGCGTGCCCAACACAACCCTGTAGGGTCCGGCCTGCGTGCCCACCACAACCCTGTAGGGTGAAGGCCTGCATGCCCAACACAACCCTGTAGGGTGAGGGCCTGCGTGCCCACCACAACCCTGTAGGGTGAGGGCCTGCGTGCCCATCACAACCCCTGTAGGGTGAGGGCCTGCGTGCCCACCACAACCCTGTAGGGTGAGGGCCTGCGTGCCCACCACAACCCTGTAGGGTGAGGGTCTGCGTGCTCAACACAACCCTGTAGGGTGAGGGCCTGCGTGCCCACCACAACCCCTGTAGTGTGAGGGCCTGCGTGCCCACCACAACCCTGTAGGGTGAGGGCCTGCGTGCCCACCACAACCCCTGTAGGGTGAGGGCCTGCGTGCCCACCACAACCCTGTAGGGTGAGGGCCTGCGTGCCCACCACAACCCTGTAGGGTGAGGACTGCGTGCCCACCACATCCCTGTAGGGTGAGGGTCTGCGTGCCCACCACAACCCTGTAGGGTGAGGGCCTGCGTGCCCACCACAACCTTGTAGGGTGAGGGCCTGCGTGCCCACCACAACCCTGTAGGGTGAGGACTGCATGCCCACTACATCCCTGTAGGGTGAGGGTCTGCGTGCCCACCACAACCCTGTAGGGTGAGGGCTTGCGTGCCCACCACAACCCTGTAGGGTGAGGGCCTGCGTGCCCACCACAACCCCTGTAGGGTGAGGGTCTGCGTGCCCACCACAACCCCTCTAGGGTGAGGGTCTGCGTGCCCACCACAACCCTGTAGGGTGAGGGCCTGCGTGCCCACCACAACCCTTGTAGGGTGAGGGCCTGCGTGCCCACCACAACCCTGTAGGGTGAGGGCGTGCGTGCCCACCACAACCCCTGTAGGGTGAGGATCTGTGTGCCCACCACAACCCTGTAGAGTGAGGGCCTGCGTGCCCACCACAACCCTGTAGGGTGAGGGCCTGCGTGCCCACCACAACCCCGGTAGGGTGAGGGTCTGCGTGCCCAACACAACCCTGTAGGGTGAGGGCCTGCATGCCCACCACAACCCCTGTAGGGTCCGGGCCTGCGTGCTCACCACAACCCCTGTAGGGTGAGGGTCTGCGTGCCCACCACAACCCTGTAGGGTGAGGGTCTGCGTGCTCAACACAACCCTGTAGGGTGAGGGCCTGCGTGCCCACCACAACCCTGTAGGGTGAGGGCCTGCGTGCCCACCACAACCCTGTAGGGTGAGGGCCTGCGTGCCCACCACAACCCTGTAGGGTGAGGGTCTGCGTGCCCAGCTCAACCCTGTAGGGTGAGGGTCTGCGTGCCCACCACAACCATGTAGGGTGAGGGTCTGCATGCCCAACACAACCCTGTAGGGTCCGGGCCTGCATGCCCACCACAACCCCTGTAGGGTGAGGGCCTGCATGCCCACCACAACCCTGTAGGGTGAGGGCCTGCGTGCCCACCACAACCCTGTAGGGTGAGGGTGGGCACGCCTCAATATAGCACGTCAAAACAATATAGCAATCATTTAACACGTATGTCACTTGGAGATATTAATAGGAGCTGCCTCGTATGGGCCAATAGGCCTTCTGCAGTTACCTTCTTTCTTATAATTCCTTTCCTCCACTTATTTTTGGTGGTCAGGTGATCTGCCCAGGCGGATATAAAGGTCTGATCAGCAATCTTATCTTCATTCTACTTTGCTCTGATGAAGGCGAATTAGCCGAAAACGCGTTAAGCATTTTCTATTTTTCACATGTGGTTATTCTGCATACTTGGATCAGTGTTTTTGTGATCATTGCTGCATATATATATATATATATATATATATATATATATATATATATATATATATATATATATATATATATATATATATATATATATATATATATATATATATATATATATATATATATATATATCTGGTGCCCCTAGGAATCACATGAGACAAGCCCATGACATTACTCTAACCAGAGAAATGTTGAACAAGAATACCTGCATAATAGACAAAACCCAAGATGCAAGAAGATTACAAATTCTTGAGGCAATTCACATAAGAATAGAGCGACCTACCATGAACACCCAAATCACGGAACTATTTACTCTACCCACCATGAGAGTAAGGACAAGACAAGAACATATCGATGCCAACACAGAAGACAATGTCCAACATAATAGGCCAATTACACTGGATTGATCTTTGTGTTTAGATAGGAGCTGCCTCGTATGGGCCAATAAGCCTTCTGCAGCCTCTATGTTTCACCTCACATTTATCCCTTATGTATCCCCCCATGTTTTCACCTTTATTGTATTATCACCTGACCCAGTGTGGGTATAAAATCAACTAGTATTGTAAGATCTGTTCACTTGAGAATGAACCATGGAGGTTCGAAACGTTGTGCAAATTATATAAATAAGTGTAATACACTCTATAGTAAATCACTTCTTTTCTTCACCTCAAAAGTAAGAAAATGAGTTTTGGAGAACTCCTATTTCAATTAAGCCCTGATGCTAAGAAAATAGTTAGAGGGATAGAAGCCCTAAACCAGAAAATAATAAACACAGAATATGCGGTCATATTCAATGAAACATGTTTGAAAGAAAACCTGCTGCTAGTATACACCAATATATATATATATATATATATATATATATATATATATATATATATATATATATATATATATATATATATATATATATATATATATATGTGTGTGTGTGTGTGTACTCACCTAGTTGTGTGTGTGTGTGTGTGTGTATTACGAAAATAAACACGTGATTAAAAATGTGACAGTGTCAGACCACGGAGGAAAATTGAAACAGGAATTTCCTTAAGTACTTTCGTATATTAATATATTATATTAGGCTCCTTCTGAAGACGTATTAATATACGAAAGTACTTAAGGAAATTCCTGTTTCAATTTTCCTCCGTGGTCTGACACTGTCATATATATATATATATATATATATATATATATATATATATATATATATATATATATATATATATATATATGTCGTACCTAGTAGCCAGAACGCACTTCTCAGCCTACTATGCAAGGCCCGACTTGCCTAATAAGCCAAGTTTTCATGAATTAATTGTTGTTCGACTACCTAACCTACCTAACCTAACCTAACTTTTTCGGCTACCTAACCTAACCTAACCTAGAAAGATAGGTTAGGTTAGGTTAGGTAGGGTTGGTTAGGTTCGGTCATATATCTACATTAATTTTAACTCCAATAACAAAAAATTGACCTCATACATAATGAAATGGGTAGCTTTATCATTGCATAAGAAAAAAATTAGAGAAAATATATTAATTCAGGAAAACTTGGCTTATTAGGCAAATAGGGCCTTGCATAGTAGGCTGAGAAGTGTGTTCTGGCTACTAGGTACGACATATATATATATATATATATATATATATATATATATATATATATATATATATATATATATATATATATATATATATATATATATATATATATATATATATATATATATATATATATATATATATTGTGACGGTAACGCGTTGGTGTTCGGCTGTTTAAGGCTAGGGGTATGGCCTCGTCACATAGTTATAAAAAAAAAATAGAAAAACTGGAACTTCGTCTGTGGTAAGGTAAGGAGAAGACACACAAAACACAAGTAAATTTTAACAATGAAATTTTAATTACGTTAAATAAATCAAAACATGGAAAAATGGACAAACAAATTCGTATAATAAAATCAATCAATCAAAATAATAAGAATAATTAAATGACACAATGAAAAGTTACGTTAAGACAAAATAACAAGAAGTGCAATACAAAAATAAAGGAAGGTGCTGGAATATTGGCTTTAAGCTACCACCTCTCTCAGTATA
This sequence comes from Procambarus clarkii, assembly GCF_040958095.1. Classification (NCBI taxonomy): domain Eukaryota; kingdom Metazoa; phylum Arthropoda; class Malacostraca; order Decapoda; family Cambaridae; genus Procambarus; species Procambarus clarkii. The sequence goes on from NC_091207.1 coordinate 10,205,090, forward strand.
TGCTAACGTCTAGCCGGGAGGAGTGGTAACTGCGGAAGCACAGAATATTCTGAGGTCTGAGGTCGTGGCGACCCCAGACATCAAGTAGTATGGGGGGGGCGAGTGCAGTTGCAGCCAGACCGGCGACCAATCAGCGGAGCCGGTAGTAAGACAGGTAGTTTGGCGGTTTGAGTCTGAACAGGTGTCCCTGGCTGCATACGTTTTGCTCGCTGGCAAACCTTGCTGGTGTTGTTGTCGTTGTTGGACATTTCTTCCATAGTAGTTTTATATAATTTCAACGACGTAATTGTGGAGGGAAGAGCAGGCTCAATCTCTTGAAGGAGATTACCGTCACAATATATATATATATTAGTATATTTTGGTAGCAGTCTTTCCTGTAGACATATATTATTAAATATGACCGAAAAAGTAAGATTAATAATTCTAACACGAATTTTCTCAATCTTTCGTACATTTCGTTTCACTGTTAGAGGTAAATCAAAAATCAATTCTCCAAAATTCATTTTTATTTCTAGTCTGACGCGACACGAGCGCGTTTCGTAAAACTTATTACATTTTCAAAGACTTTAGTTCACAAATACACAACTGAATAGAACTTACGCATCTCCGATTTTATATCTACATTTGAGTGAGGTGGAAGGGGTGATGTGGCATTAACACAAGACAGAACAAGATGTGGTATTAATAGGGTATTAATTTCATCAACACAAGACAGAACAAGAGTATTAATAGGGTATTAATTTCATCAACACAAGACAGAACACGAAACAATGGATATTGAATTGAAGTGTTTGTAGAAAGCCTATTGGTCCATATTTCTTGATGCTTCTATATTGGAGCGGAGTCTTGAGGTGGGTAGAATATAGTTGTGCAATAATTGGCTGTTGATTGCTGGTGTTGACTTCTTGATGTGTAGTGCCTCGCAAACGTCAAGCCGCCTGCTATCGCTGTATCTATCGATGATTTCTGTGTTGTTTACTAGGATTTCTCTGGCGATGGTTTGGTTGTGGGAAGAGATTATATGTTCCTTAATGGAGCCCTGTTGCTTATGCATCGTTAAACGCCTAGAAAGAGATGTTGTTGTCTTGCCTATATACTGGTTTTTTTGGAGCTTACAGTCCCCAAGAGGGCATTTGAAGGCATAGACGACGTTAGTCTCTTTTAAAGCGTTCTGTTTTGTGTCTGGAGAGTTTCTCATGAGTAGGCTGGCCGTTTTTCTGGTTTTATAGTAAATCGTCAGTTGTATCCTCTGATTTTTGTCTGTAGGGATAACGTTTCTATTAACAATATCTTTCAGGACCCTTTCCTCCGTTTTATGAGCTGTGGAAAAGAAGTTCCTGTAAAATAGTCTAATAGGGGGTATAGGTGTTGTGTTAGTTGTCTCTTCAGAGGTTGCATGGCTTTTCACTTTCCTTCTTATGATGTCTTCGACGAAACCATTGGAGAAGCCGTTATTGACTAGGACCTGCCTTACCCTACAGAGTTCTTCGTCGACTTGCTTCCATTCTGAGCTGTGGCTGAGAGCACGGTCGACATATGCGTTAACAACACTCCTCTTGTACCTGTCTGGGCAGTCGCTGTTGGCATTTAGGCACATTCCTATGTTTGTTTCCTTAGTGTAGACTGCAGTGTGGAAACCTCCGCCCTTTTCCATGACTGTTAAATCTAGAAAGGGCAGCTTCCCATCCTTTTCCATCTCGTAAGTGAAACGCAGCACGGAACTCTGCTCAAATGCCTCCTTCAGCTCCTGCAGATGTCTGACATCAGGTACCTGTGTAAAAATGTCGTCAACATACCTGCAGTATATGGCCGGTTTCAAGTTCATGTCGACTAAGACTTTTTGCTCGATGGTACCCATGTAGAAGTTTGCAAACAGGACACCTAGGGGATTTGATTTTTTATTTACCTCCAACAGTGAAACGAAATGTACGAAAGATTGAGAAAATTCGTGTTAGAATTATTAATCTTACTTTTTCGGTCATATTTAATAATATATATATATATATATATATATATATATATATATATATATATATATATATATATTGGTATACAGTTATAGTATACTGGCAGCAGGTTTTCTTTCAAACATGTTTCATTGAATATACAGTTAGGATTGGCACCTATTCAATCCTCCCCGGCCAGGATACGAACCCAGACCAAATGGCTTGCAAAGCGCCAGACGAGTGTGTAACCACTACGCCACAGGCACTTCTAGGTCTCATATTATCACGATTTATTTGAGGAAACAACATGTTATAGTGACACAGTCGACCATAGTAGTCGTTATAGTGACACAGTCGACCATAGTAGTCGTTATAGTGACACAATCGACCATAGTAGTCCGTTATAGTGACACAGTCGACCATAGTAGTCCGTTATAGTGACACAGTCGACCATAGTAGCCTGTTATAGTGACACAGTCGATCATAGTAGCCTGTTATAGTGACACAGTTGACCATAGTAGCCTGTTATAGTGACACAGTCGATCATAGTAGCCTGTTATAGTGACACGGTCGATCATAGTAGCATGTTATAGTGACACAGTCGATCATAGTAGCCTGTTATAGTGACACAGTTGACCATAGTAGCCTGTTATAGTGACACAGTCGACCATAGTAGTCGTTATAGTGACACAGTCGACCATAGTAGTCGTTATAGTGACACAGTCGACCATAGTAGTCCGTTATAGTGACACAGTCGACCATAGTAGCCTGTTATAGTGACACAGTTGATCATAGTAGCCTGTTATAGTGACACAGTCGACCATAGTAGCCTGTTATAGTGACACAGTCGACCATAGTAGTCTGTTATAGTGACACAGTCGACCATAGTAGCCTGTTATAGTGACACAGTCGACCATAGTAGTCTGTTATAGTGACACAGTCGACCATAGTAGCCTGTTATAGTGACACAGTCGACCATAGTAGCCTGTTATAGTGACACAGTCGACCATAGTAGTCTGTTATAGTGACACAGTCGACCATAGTAGCCTGTTATAGTGACACAGTCGACCATTGTAGCCTGTTATAGTGACACAGTCGACCATAGTAGTCTGTTATAGTGACACAGTCGACCATTGTAGCCTGTTATAGTGACACAGTCGACCATAGTAGTCTGTTATAGTGACACAGTCGACCATAGTAGCCTGTTATAGTGACACAGTCGACCATAGTAGTCTGTTATAGTGACACAGTCGACCATAGTAGTCCGTTATAGTGACACAGTCGACCGTAGTAGCATGTTATAGTGACACAGTCGACCATAGTAGTCTGTTATAGTGACACAGTCGACCATAGTAGCCTGTTATAGTGACACAGTCGAGCATAGTAGCCTGTTATAGTGACACAGTCCACCATAGTAGCCTGTTATAGTGACACTGTCGACCATAGTAGCCTGTTATAGTGACACAGTCGGTCATAGTAGCCTGTTACAGTGACACAGTCGACCATAGTAGCCTGTTATAGTGACACTGTCGACCATAGTAGCCTGTTATAGTGACACAGTCGACCATAGTAGCCTGTTATAGTGACACAGTCGACCATAGTAAACATAGTGACTACCGCACTATACCTTCGTGTATGGGAAGGATACTAATACACTTTGTCTCCAGATTTATTGACAGGTTTACACAGTCATCCAGTTAACATGATATGGTGAGCCCAGGCATGGTATGGTGATCCCAGGCATGGTATGGTGAGCCCAGGCATGGTATGGTGATCCCAGGCATGGTATGGTGAGCCCAGGCATGGTATGGTGATCCCAGGCATGGTATGGTGATCCTAGGCATGGTATGGTGAGCCCAGGCATGGTATTGTGACCCCAGGCATGGTATGGTGACCCCAGGCATGGTATGGTGACCCCAGGCATTGTATGGTGAGCCAAGGCATGGTATGGTGACCCCAGGCATTGTATGGTGAGCCAAGGCATAGTATGGTGATCCCAGGCATTGTATGGTGACCCCAGGCATGGTATGGTGAGCCCAGGCATGGTATGTTGACCCCAGACATTGTATGGTGAGCCAAGGCATGGTATGGTGACCCTAGGCATGGTATGGTGACCCCAGGCATGGTATGGTGACCCCAGGCATGGTATGGTGACCCCAGGCATTGTATGGTGAGCCAAGGCATGGTATGGTGACCCCAGGCATTGTATGGTGAGCCAAGGCATAGTATGGTGATCCCAGGCATTGTATGGTGACCCCAGGCATGGTATGGTGAGCCCAGGCATGGTATGTTGACCCCAGACATTGTATGGTGAGCCAAGGCATGGTATGGTGACCCTAGGCATGGTATGGTGACCCCAGGCATGGTATGGTGAGCCCAGGCATGGTATGGTGATCCCAGGCATGGTATGGTGATCCTAGGCATGGTATGGTGAGCCCAGGCATGGTATTGTGACCCCAGGCATGGTATGGTGACCCCAGGCATGGTATGGTGACCCCAGGCATTGTATGGTGAGCCAAGGCATGGTATGGTGACCCCAGGCATTGTATGGTGAGCCAAGGCATAGTATGGTGATCCCAGGCATTGTATGGTGACCCCAGGCATGGTATGGTGAGCCCAGGCATGGTATGTTGACCCCAGACATTGTATGGTGAGCCAAGGCATGGTATGGTGACCCTAGGCATGGTATGGTGACCCCAGGCATGGTATGGTGACCCCAGGCATGGTATGGTGACCCCAGGAATTGTATGGTGAGCCCAGACATGTGAGACATGATGGTGAGGGAGACATGATGGTGAAGTGAGACATGATGGTGAAGGAGACATGATGGTGAAGTGAGACTTGATGGTGAAGGAGACATGATGGTGAGGTGAGACTTGATGGTGAGGGAGACATGATGGTGAGGGAGACATGATGGTGAGGTGAGACTTGATGGTGAAGGAGACATGATGGTGAGGTGAGACTTGATGATGAGGGAGACATGATGGTGAGGGAGACATGATGGTGAGGGAGACTTGATGGTGAAGGAGACATGATGGTGAGGTGAGACTTGATGGTGAAGGAGACATGATGGTGAGGTGAGACTTGATGGTGAGGTGAGACATGATGGTGAGGTGAGACTTGATGGTGAAGGAGACATGATGGTGAGGTGAGACTTGATGGTGAGGTGAGACATGATGGTGAGGTGAGACTTGATGGTGAAGGAGACATGATGGTGAGGTGAGACTTGATGGTGAAGGAGACATGATGGTGAGGTGAGACTTGATGGTGAAGGAGACATGATGGTGAGGTGAGACTTGATGGTGAAGGAGACATGATGGTGAGGTGAGACTTGATGGTGAAGGAGACATGATGGTGAGGTGAGACTTGATGGTGAGGGAGACATGATGGTGTGGGAGACATGATGGTGAGGTGAGACATGATGGTGAGGTGAGACATGATGGTGAGGTGAGACATGATGGTGAGGGAGACATGATGGTGAGGGAGACATGATGGTGAGGGAGACATGATGGTGAGGTGAGACTTGATGGTGAAGGAGACATGATGGTGAGGTGAGACTTGATGGGGAAGGAGACATGATGGTGAGGTGAGACATGATGGTGAGGGAGACATGATGGTGAGGTGAGACTTGATGGTGAAGGAGACATGATGGTGAGGTGAGACATGATGGTGAGGGAGACATGATGGTGAGGGAGACATGATGGTGAGGTGAGACTTGATGGTGAAGGAGACATGATGGTGAGGTGAGACATGATGGTGAGGGAGACATGATGGTGAGGGAGACATGATGGTGAGGTGAGACTTGATGGTGAAGGAGACATGATGGTGAGGTGAGACTTGATGGTGAGGGAGACATGATGGTGAGGTGAGACTTGATGGTGAGGGAGACATGATGGTGTGGGAGACATGATGGTGAGGTGAGACATGATGGTGAGGTGAGACATGATGGTGAGGTGAGACATGATGGTGAGGGAGACATAATGGTGAGGTGAGACATGATGGTGAGGGAAGAAGTAATAAGGTTAGCAATGATGAAAGTGAAGCGGAACATGATGATAGTGAGCTCAAACATCAGGAAGGAAGAGGCCGCAGCGCGTGATGGTGAGGTCGGTGACGGTATGGTGTGTCACCATCGCCCTCACCACCGCCATGCCCTCCACCACCTGCCCGAAGGGACACTGAGACTCCCCCTCGGGGTCACTCCTGCTGCAGATGCAGAAGAGAGAGTCGTACTCTGGGTGCCCTCCGCCTGCCCCTTGCAGCAGCCCTTCCCTCTCCTCTCCCACGAAGTCTCCGCCCCATTCCAGGTCGTCCATGAGACCACGTGTGCACCTCGTCTCTACCCACGTGCCCTGCGTGGCGGCGTAGGGGTCCTGCGCCATGTAGCTGCCCCCGACGATGTACTCGCCCGCTCGGCCGCTGTTGCCCACGTACTCGAACTTGGAGCCGAGGAAGGAGGGGCCGAGGGTGGCGAGGCAGAGAGCCTTGAAGTGCTGTGCCCGCTTGAGACGACCCCAGAGTCGGACGACCAGCCTGCCCAGGCGCTGTGCCCCAGCACTCACCTCCAGGAACACCAGAGGGCACGCCGCCTCCACCACGCTCTCCAACACACTCATCTGCACGGCATCAACTTTTGGTTAATATCTCGCTACATCTGTTAAATTACCGTTTGTTTATATGTCTTTATCAGTGTGGGTGGTGTTGGTCGGTTACTGTATTTGTTAGTCCAACCACATCCCTTGATAATAACTCTTGGCTTGATAAGTATATACTATAGAACAAGTGAGAATAAGATCACAATTACTGTTAACTACACTAAACTGGGTAGTTTCCTGGCCCACATTCTGGGGGATGGGGAATACAAAGTTTATGTAAAGGAGAAACCAGGCCTCGCAGAGTGTGACATGTAGGATCCCTGCGCCCTGGCTGCTCAGGTCAAGGGTGCTTAATGTAAATGTGTACTTTAATAGTGTGACAATGTTTATGTGAATGGTAAGTTAGGTTTACCTGTGAGTTGAGGTATGACTGAATAGTGAACCATTCTTGTATAGTGAAACATAAATGTATATTAAAGTATATCTGTATAATGAAGTGTATCTATATGATTGTATTTATATGATAACGTGTACCTGTGTGTCGAACTGTTTGAGTATATTGAATTGTATGAGTATACTGAAGTGTATTTGCATGTTGTGGTATACCTGTATAGCGAGGTGAGGATGAGTGATGTAGGGTGCAAGAGGTGTGACCAGCAGGCAGCCTTCCTCATGCTGCAGCTCGGCCTGGCGTCCATCACTGCTCACTGCCCGACACGTCAAGGGCCACCACCAAGTGAATCCTGCACTGTTGCCTCCTGGAGCACTACTTACAATGCTACCACCACCTAGAATTCTTCCGCCTGCTGCTTCACTCCCGAACAGGCCCCCAATGACACCTTTTCTCCCAGACAGGCCCCCAACAGCAGCATTACTCCCAGACAAGCCCCCACTTACATTACTCCCAGACATACCCCTATATGCACCAACTTTACTATCTGTAATTTTACCAATACTTGCTCCTCCACTTTCACTGGTGCCATCTGCACCACCATTGCCTCTCGTGCAAACTTTGACAAAAGTGCCACTGTTCCTCTCACTACTATCTGTAACAGCACCACCACCACCCTTCACACTACTATCTGCAGCAGCACCACCACCACCCCTCACACTACTATCACCAATAGTATCACTCTTAATAGTGGTACCATCTGTAACAGCCCGCTTTATGCTGTGGACCGGCTCATGCTTCCTATCTATGTCATTCCCATTTATTTTGTCATATTTTATAACGGTGTCTGTGCTATCCACACATTCATATCCACTGGCTTCAGTGGCTCCTCTGGCAGTATTACCACCTGCAGCTCCCCCACCTACAGTGTCACCAGAGACACCATCACTAGTAGCACAGTGGGTGATGCTACTGCGAGTGCTATCACCAGTCGTACAATTAGTGTCATCTGACGCATCTGCAACCTTACTATATCCACTGGCACCATTCGCAACTTCTTCCATTCCTTTGAGAGTATTACTCTCCATAAAACCCTCAGTCCCTTTAGACCCTCCAGCCCCTTTAGACCCTCCAGCCCCTTTGGACCCTCCAGCCCCTTTGGACCCTCCAGCCTGTGTAGGGCCTCCAGCCTGTGTAGGCCCTCCAGCCCGTGTAGGGCTTGCAGCCTGAGTAGTGCCTCCCCTCTCGTAAAGAGTGCTCAACCTCGTCTCTGTCTTTAAAATGGACTCGACATCTTTGAGGTTTTTAACTTCTGAAGAGACTTGAAACAATTCAGCGTCTAGATCATAGAGGCTCTTGCTCTCTTGACACAGGCAGACAATGTGGACGAGGCAGCGGTGTAGACAAGCCAGAGTCCTGCCGGTGCTCTCCCCGAGGATCACTTGGAGCTGGTGCGCCCGGGCCTGAATGGCGTGCTTCCTCTCCACCACAAACTCGGAAGCGTGCAGCACATCATGATGCTGCTTCAGGTGCTGGTCCAAGATGCAGCTGCCACACACCAGCACCGCACACTGACGACACCAGTAACGCAACTGCTCACCATGAATGCTGCACTGTGCATACGGCTCCTCCTGTGCAACAATACAAGATCAGAGGTTAATTCAGCCCAATTTTGATGTTATAATAAATTATTCACTTTTCGGCAATAAACAGACACGATATGTAACTCAACTTGTTGTTATGAAGACTGCCTTCAGTCAGCCATCACAAGCATGACAATAGTGTGACTATCATATCAATGTCCTTTAACATTTAAACTCGGACAAAAGTTATAACAGCATTTATTAATGTTTCTGCGGCAAAGAACAAAGAATACGAAACGCATTTTCGAACCTGAACACTCTATGCACTGAATAAATGTTAATATTATAGGAATATGAACTAGTTAGAGAGAAAAGACCATCAGGCCAAGTGAAAGTTCCAGGTGTCACTGTCTTTATCACCGGTGGCACGGAATAGACCTGTCTGAGGAGTTACCCTATTAATTAAATCATGCCGAAGACCTACAATAAAAGCCTTAATCAGATATTATGAATAGGACCTCCATGCAGGATGAACATATAATAACTATAATTATACTCCATAGGGGTGTCAGCTACCCTCAAGATGAGACTATTGGCCAACTCCCTCTTCAAAGTACAGAATGGCATTTGCATTCTAATCCTGTCCACGCGGCCTTAGATGGTGCATTCCTCCTTGGCAAGTTTGTGAGTGGTGTGGCGGTGGTCACGAAACAATGCACGCAGCTTCTGTAGCAGCCCCAAGTTCCAGGAAAGACTTTACCTGAGTCTTAGTGGTTGGAGGTGTGGCTTCCTTGATCTTTTCAAGCTTCTGTAGGAGCAGCTTGCATCTCTCGCCTCCTTGAACAAGGCTTGTGCCTCAAATTCAACTCGATAATTGAAATCAGCTTTTTGAAGTCAAAGCATGAGTTACCTTCCTTCAGGCTTCTTCATGAGAACCTTGGAGCTGGAGTAGGTTCAAGGTGCCACCTCAATCACTCCGGCCTCGATCATTTGCTCCATGAGAAAATCAATTGGGACAATGCGGGGTTTCGAACTAGCGACATGGGTGCTCCCAGCTCAACCCGTCCTCAGACAAGTCCATTCCACAACCCGTCCTCCAAACAGATTCAAAAGTGATTCCATGCACTCACCAAACCCCCTGTTTATGAATGAAAAACGGTTTACACACAACTCACAACTGATTTCGTTTGAACACTTCCGGAACAAATGCTTCATTGACGAATTTTGTTCGAACCCCATTACTGTAAATGCTTCACCCACGTACTACAAATACAAATAATCGCCAACAGAACCTAAACACCTAACCTAACCTATGCCTATATATGTACAATATGCTAATATATTATGATATTAAATTATATTTGAGAAAATTCCTGTTTTGAATGAACAGCATGTAAAAAATTATTACTGCGTCTGTGGGATCGACCACTGGATGGAATGGACTTGAGTCGAGGACTGGTTGCCATTCCATCCAGCGGTCGACCCAAAATAACGCATTCATCAAATTTAACATGTTGTTCATTCAAAATATGAATTTTCTCAAATATGAATTAACATTATTATATATTACCATACTTTGCACATTTAGGCATTGGTTAGGTTAGGTGTTTAGGTTCTGTTAGCGATTATTTGTATTTGTAGTACGTGGGTGAAGCATTTACACCGTTGATGTTCGAACATAAGTCGTCAGCGAAGCACTTGTTCCGGAAAAGTTCAGACGTCATCAGTTGTGAGTCGTGTGTGAACCGTTTTTCACTCATAAGCAAGGGGTTTGGCGGGTGCATGGAATGGACTTTGGCCTTTGTTTATAAGGACGGGCTGTTGTTTATGAGGCCGGACTGTTGTTTATGAGGCCAGACTGTTGTTTATGAGGCCAGACTGTTGTTTATGAGGCCAGACTGTTGTTTATGAGGCCAGACTGTTGTTTATGAGGCTGGACTGTTGTTTATGAGGACGGGCAGTTGTTTATGAGGACGGACTGTTGTTTATGAGGCCGGACTGTTGTTTATGAGGCCAGACTGTTGTTTATGAGGCCAGACTGTTGTTTATGAGGCTGGACTGTTGTTTATGAGGACGGGCAGTTGTTTATGAGGACGGACTGTTGTTTATGAGGCCGGACTGTTGTTTATGAGGACGGACTGTTGTTTATGAGGACGGGCTGTTGTTTATGAGGCCGGACTGTTGTTTATGAGGCCGGACTGTTGTTTATGAGGCTGGACTGTTGTTTATGAGGCCAGACTGTTGTTTATGAGGCCGGACTGTTGTTTATGAGGACGGACTGTTGTTTATGAGGACGGGCTGTTGTTTATGAGGCCGGGCAGTTGTTTATGAGGCCAAGCTGTTGTTTATGAGGCCAAGCTGTTGTTTATGAGGCCAGACTGTTGTTTATGAGGCTGGACTGTTGTTTATGTGGCTGGACTGTTGTTTATGAGGCTGGACTGTTGTTTATGAGGCCGGACTGTTGTTTATGAGGCCGGACTGTTGTTTATGAGGCCAGACTGTTGTTTATGAGGCTGGACTGTTGTTTATGAGGCTGGACTGTTGTTTATGAGGCCGGACTGTTGTTTATGAGGCCGGGCAGTTGTTTATGAGGCCAAGCTGTTGTTTATGAGGCCAAGCTGTTGTTTATGAGGACGGACTGTTGTTTATGAGGCCGGACTGTTGTTTATGAGGCCAGACTGTTGTTTATGAGGCCGGGCTGTTGTTTATGAGGCCGGACTGTTGTTTATGAGGCCAGACTGTTGTTTATGAGGCTGGACTGTTGTTTATGAGGCTGGACTGTTGTTTATGAGGCCGGACTGTTGTTTATGAGGCCGGACTGTTGTTTATGAGGCTGGACTGTTGTTTATGAGGCCAGACTGTTGTTTATGAGGCCGGACTGTTGTTTATGAGGCCGGACTGTTGTTTATGAGGACGGACTGTTGTTTATGAGGCCGGACTGTTGTTTATGAGGCCGGACTGTTGTTTATGAGGCCGGACTGTTGTTTATGAGGCCGGACTGTTGTTTATGAGGACGGACTGTTGTTTATGAGGCCGGACTGTTGTTTATGAGGCCAGACTGTTGTTTATGAGGCCGGACTGTTGTTTATGAGGCCGGACTGGTGTTTATGAGGCCGGGCAGTTGTTTATGAGGCCAAGCTGTTGTTTATGAGGCCAGACTGTTGTTTATGAGGCTGGACTGGTGTTTATGAGGCCGGACTGGTGTTTATGAGGCCGGACTGTTGTTTATGAGGCTGGACTGTTGTTTATGAGGCCGGACTGTTGTTTATGAGGCCGGACTGTTGTTTATGAGGCCGGACTGTTGTTTATGAGGCTGGACTGTTGTTTATGAGGCCGGACTGTTGTTTATGAGGCCGGACTGTTGTTTATGAGGCCAAGCTGTTGTTTATGAGGCCGGACTGTTGTTTATGAGGCCAGACTGTTGTTTATGAGGCTGGACTGTTGTTTATGAGGCTGGACTGTTGTTTATGAGGCTGGACTGTTGTTTATGAGGCTGGACTGTTGTTTATGAGGCTGGACTGTTGTTTATGAGGCCGGACTGTTGTTTATGAGGCTGGACTGTTGTTTATGAGGCCGGACTGTTGTTTATGAGGCTGGACTGTTGTTTATGAGGCCGGACTGGTGTTTATGAGGCCAGGCAGTTGTTTATGAGGCCAAGCTGTTGTTTATGAGGCCAAGCTGTTGTTTATGAGGCTGGACTGTTGTTTATGAGGCTGGACTGTTGTTTATGAGGCCGGACTGTTGTTTATGAGGCTGGACTGTTGTTTATGAGGCCGGACTGTTGTTTATGAGGCTGGACTGTTGTTTATGAGGCTGGACTGTTGTTTATGAGGCTGGACTGTTGTTTATGAGGCCGGACTGTTGTTTATGAGGCTGGACTGTTGTTTATGAGGCTGGACTGTTGTTTATGAGGCCAAGCTGTTGTTTATGAGGCTGGACTGTTGTTTATGAGGCTGGACTGTTGTTTATGAGGCTGGACTGTTGTTTATGAGGCCGGACTGTTGTTTATGAGGCCGGACTGGTGTTTATGAGGCCGGGCAGTTGTTTATGAGGCCGGACTGGTGTTTCAGCCCGTCTCTCACTCATTACTCAACTAATGAGACTATTACAAGCCACATCACCGCAGATGAGGTGATCTATGATATAGTTGGAGGCAAAACTCATATTAAAGGTTTGTAAACAGATGTGCATGATCACCAATGGTCAGATGATTAGTAAATACTTGTCAATACTAGCAATGGGAGAACCAAAGACCAAACGTGTATGAATACACTCTGGCTTCTTGTCCCCCGACACTACGAGTTATTAATTATAAAGTTATTCCATATTAAGCAAATTCCCCCCTTGATTCGTTTTCTTTTATTACTGATGTGACACAATAGAAAACGTTGCATCAAATAACACTGGGGAGACGTAAATAAAGCTCCTCAAAATATATGGTTGGGACAAGATCACATTCACTCCAAATATCTACCACAGGCGGGCTAGTCGTACCCGTGCCACCTCTGGGTGGCTTAATCTTCATCAATCACTCAATCATGTTTAGCAGCAGTTTGTTGCGAGCAGCCACGGAGGTCAGACATCATGCCCGTCACCTCTCCGACTGGCAAATTGCACCAGATACAAGGGTTCCCAATGCCAGTCCGAGCCACTGAGGTACTGCCAAGGTAACTTTGTGGACAACGTAGACTAAGGCAGAATCTGCTTCCATCACCTACAAGACAAAATTGAAAATGCGTCTCCTTGGGGTCTACGAGCGCTCAGAGTGACAGCCGCCATCGACAGGGCAACTACAGTTGGGAGTGATGATGGTTACCTTCACAAAATTGAGGCCGCAGTGAGCGTGGAAGCGAAAGAAGACATTCTGATGTCCAGGATCCTGCCAATCACCTGCCGCTGCTAGAGGCCAATAAGTCGCCGATCACTCGCAGGTAAATTATGGCTGAGAGAACGATTTTTTTCAGCAAATTGAACCGCTGTATAGCGGGTTGATACCTGGTTGATGGGGTTCTGGGAATTCTTCTACTGCCCAAGCCCGGCCCGAGGCCAGGCTTGACTTGTGAGAGTTTGGTCCACCAGGCTGTTGCTTGGAGCGGCCCGCAGGCCCACATATACCCACCACAGCCCGGTTGGGTGAGGCCCCAGACAACATTGTACGACAGGTCAACGACAAGAATTACTACAAAGAACGTCGCTTTTCGCTCGTATGCGTAACATAAAGCCAAAATTGGTCGTACTAGAAAATGTAAGCGGCTCGCGAAAGTGACGTAGTCTCACGTTTTCTGTTTTGGGTCCTCTGGTAGGTTAGGAAAGGATAGTTTAAATTTTTCTTGACGATGAGATTTTTGTTGACGGTTTTCATGATGTTGGGGAACCTTAGGAGGACGGGCTGCGTCCTCCCTCACCTAACCAGATCGCCATGAAAAAAAAGCTTCAACGTGCGATAATGTTTCAAGTACTTTAGTTATGAGCACTTCCTAAACAAGTGCCCAGAGCAAACAGCTCAGTGCAGCTTAGGCTCCGGCGCCCACAACTAGAGGGAATGCATCACCACCACCACCAAGAAATGTGCACTCTGTGGAGAACAGCACGCCGCCTCCCATCATAAAGGAAGGAGGACTTAAAGACATTAATAAGGAAATCTCACCAAAGGCCGCCCACAGGCCAGTCACCGCTACCCTGGACTTTTCTATTTTATTTTTTTATTTCTAAATACAAGAGTTTTTACATTCTTGTACAGCCATTAGCACGCATAGCGTTTCGGGCAGGTCCTTAATCCTAATATTTCCCGGAATTTGATCTGACAAATTGTTTAACAGCCAGGTACCCATTTTACTGTTGGGTAAACAGAGGCTACAGTTAAGAATTTGCGCCCAGCAAATCCTCCCCGGCCATGATACGAACCCAGGACAAAGCACTCGTGGAACGTCAGGCGAGTGTCTTACCACTACGCCACGGAAATTGCAGGACTTAGGTCCTGAGCAGTTCCCGAGCCTGCCTACAAGAAGCCTGCCGCCGTCAACGAGCCTGCAACCGTCAACGAGTTTGCCACCGTCAACAAGCTTGCCGCCGTCAACGAGCCTGCCAACAGCAAACCTGCCGCCGTCAACGTCCATATGGACTGATCGCCCGAGAAGAGTCTCACTTGAGCAGCGAGACTGCCCGCGGCCAGGAACGCCAGCCACCATCGGGAATATCCAGGTCATCCTGGCACATGTGGACACGTCAGCCCACAACGCAGCAAGATCACAACAGTTCCTCAGAGCAGTGAACGGTCTTCTGGAAGCCACCGGCACCGCGCCCCGCTCTAATGCCAGGGACGGAACACGGAAATACAGCCACTCAGCCCGACACTCTACAGACGATGACGACAACTCCAGTTACCCAGACAACGTTGACAGCCTGGAGACGACTACCGAGCAGGAGACGACCACCGAGCAGGAGACGACCACCCAGCAGGAGACGACCACCCAGCAGGTGACGACCACCCAGCAGGAGACGACCACCCAGCAGGTGACGACCACCCAGCAGGAGACGACCACCCAGCAGGTGACGACCACCCAGCAGGTGACGACCCCCCAGCAGGTGACGACCACCCAGCAGGTGACGACCACCCAGCAGGAGACGACCACCCAGCAGGTGACGACCACCCAGCAGGTGACGACCACCCAGCAGGTGACGACCACCCAGCAGGAGACGACCACCCAGCAGGAGACGACCACCCAGCAGGAGACGACCACCCAGCAGGAGACGACCACCCAGCAGGAGACGACCACCGAGCAGGAGACGACCACCCAGCAGGTGACGACCACCGAGCAGGAGACGACCACCGAGCAGGAGACGACCACCGAGCAGGAGACGACCACCCAGCAGGAGACGACCACCGAGCAGGAGACGACCACCCAGCAGGTGACGACCACCGAGCAGGAGACGACCACCCAGCAGGAGACGACCACCCAGCAGGAGACGACCACCGAGCAGGGAGACCTGTACCATGAACCCAGAAGAGCGCCAACTCCCTCCTGGCCGTCCAGAGAGTAGACGGCGCACTGCTCTACACCGCAGCTCACCAGAGAGGGTTCATGGCGAGCACGACGGGGACCAGAAAAATATAAGCAGAACTCTGAACCCCGCACTCGAAGATGACACGCACTATACGCAGCCCGTCCTCTTAAAATTAACGTCACTTTTGGCTGGTATGCGGCACTATGGCCAAAAGTGGACGAAATTTGAAATGAAATTGACTCACAAAAGTAACGTACTGTTCCCTTTTCTGTTTGAGTCGTCCGGCTTACTCGGTAAGGTTAGGAGAGGAAACTTTCAATTAACGTTTTGAAACTTTATGAGAATTTCCTGCCCACCTAACCTACCAGAGAACCCTTAACTTACTGTTGTTGAAAAAAAATCCCAAATTTATTTTCATTTTTAAATTATGTCCACATTCGGCCATATGGGCAAACGGCCAAAAGCGACGTTATTTTTAAGATGACACGCACTATACGACCTGTATCCAAGGGTGCCCTTGTCCTAACCTACCAGAGGACCTAAAACAGAAAACGGGACAGTATGTCAATTTCGCGAGCCGCTACCATTTTCTAGTACGATGATTTTTGGCGTTAGGTGGAGTATACGTCAAAATGCGACGTTCTATTACGAGGACGGGTTGTATATGTATGCATGTTTAGCAAGTTTCGCTAATCATGTACTATATAATAAGGAATTAAATAGTGTACATATATGTGCTGTAAATCATTTTTTCTTAAACATAAAATCTTTATTTTAATTAAAAAACGGGTCTGAAAATACCTGAAAGTCGGCGGCTTGACCTGAGAGCTCGAGTACAGCGAAGTTAACGGGGAGGTGGAGGGTGGTGAGGGTGTGGTGGGGGCTCCTGCAAGACGGGCAGGTGAGGCCCCCGGCGGCGGCTGCGGCCTCCACGCTGGCCAGACACACGCCGCAGAAGGTGTGGCCGCAGGGAAGGATGAGCGGCTCCCGCACCTCCGCCTGGTACACCTCCGAGCACACTCCGCAGGTCACCGTCTCCTCCACGTTGGCCGACCATCGCTGCCACGACCAGGGAGGTGTTAGTCCGGTGTTGTGTATGTCCTGGTCCAGCCGTGTGTATGTCCTGGTCCAGCCGTGTGTATGTCCTGGTCCAGCCTTGTGTATGTCCTGGCCCAGCCTTGTGTATGTCCTGGTCCAGCCTTCTGTATGTCCTGGTCCAGCCTTGTGTATGCCCTGGTCCAGCCTTGTGTATGTCCTGGTCCAGCCGTGTGTATGTCCTGGTCCAGCCTTGTGTGTATGTCCTGGTCCAGCCTTGTGTATGTCCTGGTCCAGCCGTGTGTATGTCCTGGTCCAGCCGTGTGTATGTCCTGGTCCAGCCGTGTGTATGTCCTGGTCCAGCCTTGTGTATGTCCTGGTCCAGCCGTGTGTATGTCCTGGTCCAGCCGTGTGTATGTCCTGGTCCAGCCTTGTGTATGTCCTGGTCCAGCCGTGTGAATGTCCTGGTCCAGCCTTGTGTATGTCCTGGTCCAGCCGTGTGTATGTCCTGGTCCAGCCTTGTGTATGTCCTGGTCCAGCCTTGTGTATGTCCTGGTCCAGCCGTGTGTATGTCCTGGTCCAGCCTTGTGTATGTCCTGGTCCAGCCTTGTGTATGTCCTGATCCAGCCTTGTGTATGTCCTGGTCCAGCCGTGTGTATGTCCTGGTCCAGCCTTGTGTATGTCCTGGTCCAGCCGTGTGTATGTCCTGGTCCAGCCGTGTGTATGTCCTGGTCCAGCCTTGTGTATGTCCTGGTCCAGCCGTGTGTATGTCCTGGTCCAGCCTTGTGTATGTCCCTCTGCTGGTCCAGCCGTGTGTGTGTGTCCCTCTGCTGGTCCAGCCTTGTGTATGTCCCTCTGCTGGTCCAGCCGTGTGTATGTCCCTCTGCTGGTCCAGCCTTGTGTATGTCCCTCTGCTGGTCCAGCCTTGTGTATGTCCCTCTGCTGGTCCAGCCTTGTGTATGTCCCTCTGCTGGTCCAGCCTTGTGTATGTCCCTCTGCTGGTCCAGCCTTGTGTATGTCCCTCTGCTGGTCCAGCCTTGTGTGTGTCCCTCTGCTGGTCCAGCCGTATGTATGTCCCTCTGCTGGTCCAGCCTTGTGTATGTCCTGGTCCAGCCTTGTGTATGTCCCTCTGCTGGTCCAGCCTTGTGTATGTCCCTCTGCTGGTCCAGCCGTGTGTATGTCCCTCTGCTGGTCCAGCCTTGTGTATGTCCCTCTGCTGGTCCAGCCGTGTGTGTGTGTCCCTCTGCTGGTCCAGCCTTGTGTGTGTCCCTCTGCTGGTCCAGCCTTGTGTGTGTCCCTCTGCTGGTCCAGCCTTGTGTATGTCCCTCTGCTGGTCCAGCCGTGTGTGTGTCCCTCTGCTGGTCCAGCCGTGTGTATGTCCCTCTGCTGGTCCAGCCTTGTGTATGTCCCTCTGCTGGTCCAGCCTTGTGTATGTCCCTCTGCTGGTCCAGCCTTGTGTGTGTCCCTCTGCTGGTCCAGCCGTGTGTATGTCCCTCTGCTGGTCCAGCCTTGTGTGTGTGTCCCTCTGCTGGTCCAGCCTTGTGTGTGTCCCTCTGCTGGTCCAGCCTTGTGTGTGTCCCTCTGCTGGTCCAGCCGTGTGTATGTCCTGGTCCAGCCTTGTGTATGTCCCTCTGCTGGTCCAGCCGTGTGTGTGTGTCCCTCTGCTGGTCCAGCCTTGTGTGTGTGTCCCTCTGCTGGTCCAGCCTTGTGTATGTCCCTCTGCTGGTCCAGCCGTGTGTATGTGTCCCTCTGCTGGTCCAGCCTTGTGTATGTCCCTCTGCTGGTCCAGCCGTGTGTATGTCCCTCTGCTGGTCCAGCCTTGTGTATGTCCCTCTGCTGGTCCAGCCTTGTGTATGTCCCTCTGCTGGTCCAGCCTTGTGTGTATGTCCCTCTGCTGGTCCAGCCTTGTGTATGTCCCTCTGCTGGTCCAGCCGTGTGTGTGTCCCTCTGCTGGTCCAGCCGTGTGTATGTCCTGGTCCAGCCTTGTGTATGTCCCTCTGCTGGTCCAGCCTTGTGTGTGTGTCCCTCTGCTGGTCCAGCCTTGTGTATATCCCTCTGCTGGTCCAGCCTTGTGTATGTCCCTCTGCTGGTCCAGCCTTGTGTATGTCCCTCTGCTGGTCCAGCCGTGTGTATGTCCCTCTGCTGGTCCAGCCGTGTGTGTGTGTCCCTCTGCTGGTCCAGCCGTGTGTATGTCCTGGTCCAGCCTTGTGTATGTCCCTCTGCTGGTCCAGCCTTGTGTATGTCCCTCTGCTGGTCCAGCCTTGTGTATGTCCCTCTGCTGGTCCAGCCGTGTGTATGTCCCTCTGCTGGTCCAGCCTTGTGTATGTCCCTCTGCTGGTCCAGCCGTGTGTATGTCCTGGTCCAGCCTTGTGTATGTCCCTCTGCTGGTCCAGCCGTGTGTATGTCCCTCTGCTGGTCCAGCCGTGTGTGTGTGTCCCTCTGCTGGTCCAGCCTTGTGTATGTCCCTCTGCTGGTCCAGCCGTGTGTATGTCCCTCTGCTGGTCCAGCCTTGTGTATGTCCCTCTGCTGGTCCAGCCTTGTGTATGTCCCTCTGCTGGTCCAGCCTTGTGTATGTCCCTCTGCTGGTCCAGCCTTGTGTGTGTCCCTCTGCTGGTCCAGCCGTGTGTACGTTCCACTGTTAGACCAACAGTGTATACACAACACAGCTGGACCCACCATGTATACACTACACAGCTGGACCCACCATGTATACACAACACAGCTGGACCCACCATGTATACACAACACAGCTGGACCCACCATGTATACACAACACAGCTGGACCCACCATGTATACACAACACAGCTGGACCCACCATGTATACACAACACAGCTGGACCCACCATGTATACACAACACAGCTGGACCCACCATGTATACACAACACAGCTGGACCCACCATGTATACACAACACAGCTGGGCCCACCATGTATACACTACACAGCTGGACCCAGCATGTATACACAACACATCTGGGCCCACCATGTATACACGACACAGCTGGACCCACCATGTATACACTACACAGCTGGACCCACCATGTATACACAACACATCTGGGCCCACCATGTATACACGACACAGCTGGACCCACCATGTATACACGACACAGCTGGACCCACCATGTATACACGACACAGCTGATGATATTCATGGTCATTGTGAAGGTCATTCTAGCTGCGTGATGCTGGTCCTGTCGCACCCCATGTCAAGCACGCGCGTGCACACACGCACTCACACACCCGCGGGGGGAGGTTGAGAGGGGCCTTGAGGCTGAGTGGATAGCACCCTGGGTGTGTAGTCCTAAGGGTCTGGGTTCGACTCCCGGCCGAGGCAGAAACAGACTGACAGAGTTTCTGTGAGAAATTTTCCCACCAACTTTATTTAAATTTAATAAATGTTCATTTAATTAAATACACATCGCGAAATGTATTACCTTCTAGGAAGTAATTCCTAGAAGGTAAGAGAAAGGCAATAAGTAAGACTAGGATGGAAGGGACGAATAGGATGGAAGGGACGAATAGGATAGGTAAGAGAAAGAAGGTTAGAAAGCGGGAAAAAGGGTCACGTTTGTTAAGAAAGTTGGAGCATCAGAGTATATACTGGGAGAGGGAAGAGTCCACAGCAACAGAGCCAGGACTCAGGTTCATGTTGGGTGTTAACAGCTGAGTCCACTAGACGGCGTCTGTGTAGAGTACAGGCAGGAAAGATTATTTGAGAAGAGGACCAATCAATAGCAGGATTAGAGCCTCTAACATGACAGAAGAGATCAGTAGGAGGATTAGAGTCCCTAACATGAGAGAAGAGATCAGTAGGAGGATTAGAGTCCCTAACATGAGAGAAGAGATCAGTAGGAGGATTAGAGTCCCTAACATGAGAGAAGAGATCAGTAGGAGGATTAGAGTCCCTAACATGACAGAAGAGATCAGTAGGAGGATTAGAGTCCCTAACATGAGAGATGAGATTAGTAGGAGGATTAGAGTCCCCTAACATGACAGAAGCGATCAGTAGGAGGATTAGAATCCCCTAACATGACAGAAGAGATCACTGTGTGTGTCTGCAGACTTGACACGTCGTCTGTGACTGCTTAAGTCTGTCATTAATAAGTTTACGAACTGGCCGGGGAACTGGCACATTATTTTCTTCTCGATCTTGATCTTAAGCTCATCTGAATGGTGTGAGCATAGTTAAGACCACACTAGGGCTTTCAGTCCACCCTGGGGTTATACCCGGTGTTGTTATACCCGGTATAACACCGGGTATAACATATTCCTATTAAGAAGTCTAATATGGCCGAGGAGTTTGGCGCGAGAAGTCTGTTGCTTGACCTTTATGGGTGGCGGGGATACACCCAGCTTACACCCACCTGGGACGTGGTGTTGGTGGGTGTTGCTGCCATACACCCAGCTTACACCCACCTGGGACATGGTGTGGGTGGGTGTTGCTGCCATACACCCAGCTTACACTCACCTGGGACATGGTGTGGGTGGGTGTTGCTGCCATACACCCAGCTTACACTCACCTGGGACATGGTGTGGGTGGGTGTTGCTGCCATACACCCAGCTTACACCCACCTGGGACATGGTGTGGGTGGGTGTTGCTGCCATACACCCAGCTTACACCCACCTGGGACGTGGTGTGGGTGGGTGTTGCTGCCATACACCCAGCTTACACCCACCTGGGACATGGTGTGGGTGGGTGTTGCTGCCATACACCCAGCTTACACCCACCTGGGACGTGGTGTGGGTGGGTGTTGCTGCCATACACCCAGCTTACACCCACCTGGGACGTGGTGTGGGTGGGTGTTGCTGCCATACACCCAGCTTACACCCACCTGGGACATGGTGTGGGTGGGTGTTGCTGCCATACACCCAGCTTACACTCACCTGGGACATGGTGTGGGTGGGTGTTGCTGCCATACACCCAGCTTACACCCACCTGGGACGTGGTGTGGGTGGGTGTTGCTGCCATACACCCAGCTTACACCCACCTGGGACATGGTGTGGGTGGGTGTTGCTGCCATACACCCAGCTTACACCCACCTGGGACGTGGTGTGGGTGGGTGTTGCTGCCATACACCCAGCTTACACCCACCTGGGACGTGGTGTGGGTGGGTGTTGCTGCCATACACCCAGCTTACACCCACCTGGGACATGGTGTGGGTGGGTGTTGCTGCCATACACCCAGCTTACACTCACCTGGGACATGGTGTTGGTGGGTGTTGCTGCCATACACCCAGCTTACACCCACCTGGGACATGGTGTTGGTGGGTGTTGCTGCCATACACCCAGCTTACACCCACCTGGGACATGGTGTGGGTGGGTGTTGCTGCCATACACCCAGCTTACACTCACCTGGGACATGGTGTGGGTGGGTGTTGCTGCCATACACCCAGCTTACACTCACCTGGGACGTGGTGTGGGTGGGTGTTGCTGCCATACACCCAGCTTACACTCACCTGGGACGTGGTGTGGGTGGGTGTTGCTGCCATACACCCAGCTTACACTCACCTGGGACATGGTGTGGGTGGGTGTTGCTGCCATACACTCAGCTTACACTCACCTGGGACATGGTGTGGGTGGGTGTTGCTGCCATACACCCAGCTTACACTCACCTGGGACATGGTGTGGGTGGGTGTTGCTGCCATACACCCAGCTTACACTCACCTGGGACATGGTGTGGGTGGGTGTTGCTGCCATACACCCAGCTTACACTCACCTGGGACATGGTGTGGGTGGGTGTTGCTGCCATACACCCAGCTTACACTCACCTGGGACATGGTGTGGGTGGGTGTTGCTGCCATACACCCAGCTTACACTCACCTGGGACATGGTGTGGGTGGGTGTTGCTGCCATACACTCAGCTTACACTCACCTGGGACATGGTGTGGGTGGGTGTTGCTGCCATACACCCAGCTTACACTCACCTGGGACATGGTGTGGGTGGGTGTTGCTGCCATACACTCAGCTTACACCCACCTGGGACATGGTGTGGGTGGGTGTTGCTGCCATACACCCAGCTTACACCCACCTGGGACATGGTGTGGGTGGGTGTTGCTGCCATACACCCAGCTTACACCCACCTGGGACATGGTGTGGGTGGGTGTTGCTGCCATACACCCAGCTTACACCCACCTGGGACATGGTGTGGGTGGGTGTTGCTGCCATACACCCAGCTTACACCCACCTGGGACGTGGTGTGGGTGGGTGTTGCTGCCATACACCCAGCTTACACTCACCTGGGACGTGGTGTGGGTGGGTGTTGCTGCCATACACCCAGCTTACACCCACCTGGGACATGGTGTGGGTGGGTGTTGCTGCCATACACCCAGCTTACACCCACCTGGGACATGGTGTTGGTGGGTGTTGCTGCCATACACCCAGCTTACACCCACCTGGGACATGGTGTGGGTGGGTGTTGCTGCCATACACCCAGCTTACACTCACCTGGGACATGGTGTGGGTGGGTGTTGCTGCCATACACCCAGCTTACACTCACCTGGGACATGGTGTGGGTGGGTGTTGCTGCCATACACTCAGCTTACACTCACCTGGGACATGGTGTGGGTGGGTGTTGCTGCCATACACCCAGCTTACACTCACCTGGGACATGGTGTGGGTGGGTGTTGCTGCCATACACTCAGCTTACACCCACCTGGGACATGGTGTGGGTGGGTGTTGCTGCCATACACCCAGCTTACACCCACCTGGGACATGGTGTGGGTGGGTGTTGCTGCCATACACCCAGCTTACACTCACCTGGGACATGGTGTGGGTGGGTGTTGCTGCCATACACCCAGCTTACACCCACCTGGGACATGGTGTGGGTGGGTGTTGCTGCCATACACCCAGCTTACACCCACCTGGGACATGGTGTGGGTGGGTGTTGCTGCCATACACCCAGCTTACACCCACCTGGGACATGGTGTGGGTGGGTGTTGCTGCCATACACCCAGCTTACACCCACCTGGGACATGGTGTGGGTGGGTGTTGCTGCCATACACCCAGCTTACACCCACCTGGGACATGGTGTGGGTGGGTGTTGCTGCCATACACCCAGCTTACACCCACCTGGGACATGGTGTGGGTGGGTGTTGCTGCCATACACCCAGCTTACACCCACCTGGGACATGGTGTGGGTGGGTGTTGCTGCCATACACCCAGCTTACACCCACCTGTGACGTGGTGTGGGTGGGTGTTGCTGCCATACACCCAGCTTACACTCACCTGGGACATGGTGTGGGTGGGTGTTGCTGCCATACACCCAGCTTACACTCACCTGGGACATGGTGTGGGTGGGTGTTGCTGCCATACACCCAGCTTACACCCACCTGGGACGTGGTGTGGGTGGGTGTTGCTGCCATACACCCAGCTTACACCCACCTGGGACATGGTGTGGGTGGGTGTTGCTGCCATACACCCAGCTTACACCCACCTGGGACATGGTGTGGGTGGGTGTTGCTGCCATACACCCAGCTTACACCCACCTGGGACATGGTGTGGGTGGGTGTTGCTGCCATACACCCAGCTTACACCCACCTGGGACATGGTGTGGGTGGGTGTCAATACACTAGAGCCGTGTTAGCGTCCTCCGTGGCGGAGTGCAGACGTCCAGAAGTGACACACCCGCTCGACCTCACCTACACAGCACCCCTCTGCTGCCTCCGCCACGCCTCGTCTGCCGTGGCCTGCCCGCAGACGCTGTTCCGTCGTCAGCAGACGCCGTACCGTCGTCAGCAGACGCCGTACCGTCGTCAGCAGACGCCGTACCGTCAGCAGACGCCGTACCGTCAGCAGACATGGGTGTTTGATCAACTATCGTGGGTTCCTGGGTGAGTGTGTGTTGTGTTCGGTGGATGGGTGAGTGTGTTATGGTGGCAACTGAGTCATTGATTGTGAGGTGAGTGTGGCCCAGCCGGCGCCTCACTCTGACTCATTCACTCACTCACTCACTCACTCACTCACTCACTCACTCACGGTCCCCGTCTCGTGTCACCTGGGATGGTGTGTCACACGCCAGCACTCGCAACACGCCTCCACACGCACGCCTCGCACCCCCCCCCCCACACACAATGTACCCTTACACACACAACGCACCCCATACACACCCCCACACACACCACGCACCCCATACACACCCCCACACACACCACGCACCCCATACACACCCCCACACACACAACGCACCCCATACACACCCCCACACACACCACGCACCCCATACACACCCCCACACACACCACGCACCCCATACACACCCCCACACACACCACGCACCCCATACACACCCCCACACACACCACGCACCCCATACACACCCCCACACACACCACGCACCCCATACACACCCCCACACACACCACGCACCCTATACACACCCCCACACACACCACGCACCCCATACACACCTCCACACACACCACGCACCCCACACAGGAGGGGAAGGGGCCTGGTAGCCTGATGGATAGCGCGCAGGACTCGTAATTCTGTGGCGCGGGTTCGATTCCCGCACGAGGCAGAAACAAATGGGCAAAGTTTCTTTCACCCTGAATGCCCCTTTTACCTAGCAGTAAATAGGTACCTGGGAGTTAGTCAGCTGTCACGGGCTGCTTCCTGGGGTGTGTGTGTGTGGGGTGGAAAAAAAAGTAGTTAGTAAACAGTTGATTGACAGTTGAGAGGCGGGCCGAAAGAGCAAAGCTCAACCCCCGCAAACACAACTAGGTGAATACATACACCGTTATCTTGAGAGGTTATCTTGAGATGATTTCGGGGCTTTAGTGTCCCCGCGGCCCGGTCCTCGACCAGGCCTCCACCCCCAGGAAGCAGCCCATGACAGCTGACTAACTCCCAGGTACCCGTGCACCACACACACACACAAGTAGAGGAAATGAAGACGCAGACCGTGCATGACACCTGTCACAGGTGAGTGCCGGGTCCCATGTCATGGGGCGAGAGGTGTCCCACTCGCGCATGGTCTACGGCTCCCAGGGCGTTCTACGTCTCCGTATGGTGAATGGGGGGAGTAAGGGGAGGGGTAAGCATGTGTAGCAGGTGTGTAGCATGTGTGCAGGTTTGTTTATGTTGAAGTGGAAGTATAGGTGACTGTTGAAAGTGTATGTATTGGGAGCATAGAGTTGTACAGGTGTGTATACTTAGTGTGTGTTAAGCATGGGAGGTTCTAGAGTTAAGCATGGTGGCTGTGGGAACCGACCTGTGAGATATTTATTTAATTTATATGAATTTATATAGAATTTATATTTATGTTAATTTATATATTTCAATAGCAATTTGTATGATGTTTAGCGGAGTGTATTTCTGCAATAATTCTCACAAATCGATCCTTACACATTAGGGGGGGGTTCATATTAAATTTATATATATGCAGCCAATCAAACTACAGTACTAAACTACATATATTAGTATATAAATTGAGGAGGTGCCTTATCTTATTGTACAGCAGGCTTAGTCCACCAGGTATAACTGGGAGGTAGACACCAAATTATCCTCGTGTGAGGCTAGCTTCCATCACCCATAGTAACTGATGTACCAAGATTAATTCTTGCTTCCTCTTCTTGTTCCTGTCAAAGGGCACTAGCTGTAAAGCCGGAATCCTAATATATGACAGCTATATCAGAGATAACACTTTATATTATTAGATAAGGACCAAGGCTTAATTACCTGGGTTGAGTCGTTCATTCGCGTCCTAACCTTAATTAATCATATCTACCTAACATTACTGGCCAATAATGACTTAGATAAGATTTCGGAAAGACATTTCCCTTGTGGTTGTTGACAGCGTGTTGATGATGGTAGAACACTAATTTGATCTCCATAACACTTCGTCGAAGCGAATTATAGGAGCGGAATTTGCTCCAACGACTCGGTCTGTTTTAACAATGGCTGACCTCCCTCGCCACTGACGCTTCTGGCTCACCTTGTCCAGATGTCAATAAGTGATAGAAGGGTCACATTTACTCTATTTTGATACTGATAATTAAGTTAATTCAAATGAGATGTTTTTATGATGTAATAAGTCCAAAGACTACGGTATTTAAGAATAATTCCCAACAGAATAGGTGGTGAATT
Organism: Procambarus clarkii; assembly: GCF_040958095.1. NCBI lineage: Eukaryota > Metazoa > Arthropoda > Malacostraca > Decapoda > Cambaridae > Procambarus > Procambarus clarkii. Next base: position 10,231,732 of record NC_091207.1, read on the forward strand.
TATAAGCGCTATGTGGCAATGATATCCCATTTTCTGTTGATGGAAAATTCCACTACAAGCTACATTTTCTATGGGTTAACTTGTGTATACAACAGCAGCAATATTATCTGCATATTGTATTTAGTATTATTAAATGGTGTCGGTTTTTCCGACAGTAGTGGCACATGGCAACACCAGACCTAGGAGACCGGGTGGAGTAGCGGCACAAGACAACACCAGACCTAGGAGACCGGGTGGAGTAGCGGCACATGGCAACACCAGACCTAGGAGACCGGGTGGAGTAGCGGCACAAGACAACACCAGACCTAGGAGACCGGGTGGAGTAGCGGCACATGGCAACACCAGACCTAGGAGACCGGGTGGAGTAGCGGCACATGGCAACACCAGACCTAGGAGACCGGGTGGAGTAGCGGCACAAGACAACACCAGACCTAGGAGACCGGGTGGAGTAGCGGCACATGGCAACACCAGACCTAGGAGACCGGGTGGAGTAGCGGCACATGGCAACACCAGACCTAGGAGACCGGGTGGAGTAGCGGCACATGGCAACACCAGACCTAGGAGACCGGGTGGAGTAGCGGCACATGGCAACACCAGACCTAGGAGACCGGGTGGAGTAGCGGCACAAGACAACACCAGACCTAGGAGACCGGGTGGAGTAGCGGCACATGGCAACACCAGACCTAGGAGACCGGGTAGAGTGTGTGGAAGGTTAGGTTAGGGAGACGTGGGAAAATAACGAGGAGGGAGGGAGGGGGAGGTTGGATGTCAGACATACGCCCATGAGTGGTAAGCTAACCTTGTTGTACTTACCGGGCGTCCCGGTAAGTACAACAGCTCCCGGTGAGGGGAGCTGTCCACCTCCCCTCACACAGGCTCGGGGTGTTAAAACCTTACAGTAACCAAAGGACGTCTGTCAAGGTGTTCCCTTCGTCAGGTCTCCAGCAGGGTGTTAAAACCTTACAGTAACCAAAGGACGTCTGTCAAGGTGTTCCCTTCGTCAGGTCTCCAGCAGATCAACGCAGTTACTGGGTATTACACAAGTGCATACAGCTGTCGGTGTGATGATAAGTAGTATAGCGAGGTGTTTTGGCCATTACTGGGCTTCTACCTTCTTGAGATCTTGAGATGATTTTGGGGCTTTAGTGTCCCCGCAGCCCAGTCCTCGACCAGGCCTCCACCCCCAGGAAGCAGCCCGTGACAGCTGACTAACACCCAGGTACCTATTTTACTGCTAGGTAACAGGGGCATAGGGTGAAAGAAACTCTGCCCATTGTTTCTCGCCGGCGCCTGGGATCGAACCCAGGACCACAGGATCACAAGTCCAGCGTGCTGTCCGCTCGGCCGACCGGCTCCCTTCCACTCTTCTCACACACATGACACAGTATTTAAACATTACGTCTCAGCAAGGGCGTCTGGTGCATTTTTCTAAATATCCCACTTCACGTCTGTGAAGTCAAAACACAGCAGGAGGTGAGATGTGGCTACTTACCATATTCGTTTAAGTCAGACGAGGACCTAGATCGTGACATCTTCATGAAGCAGAGGTGGTGTTGGTACTGAGCTGTAAGGGGTAATGGGTATTACCCCTTACCCCTTTATTATGATGAATGATAGATTGGTCTTGTCTCGTTATCGCTGACTCGTCACCCAGTGTCTGACCCTCACCAACCTCTCCTTAGCGCATAATCATGCCGACATCTAATCTTCACATCCAAGTTGTTTAACATCGTGTGTGAAGGAAGGCTCAAGTAATAACATGTAGACTCACCTACTCAATAAATGCTGCTCTCATGTTTACTCTCTCCACCTACAAATTCTTACAGGGATATTTTTTTTTACTCGAGCGTATATTTAGTTTAAAACCCTGTCCATCATCAGTTAATAGTAAATCGCGGTGATATGAGCAGTAAGAGGAGCCATGATCCCCACATAGAAAATCCTCAATGGGCCAGTCAGTGTGTTGAACAGGGGATCATAGTTTTTAGTTTAAAAATACTTTCAATCACCACACATTATCTATGAGGAGAAGGAGGGGGGGGGGGGGGGGAGGGACATCTCCCAACAGCAACAACAGTTTCTTCAATAAATATCACTTAAGGCTTTTATTATGTCTATCTCGCTGCAGTCGTCAAATTTCTGGCTTATCAGAACGACGTTAGAGTCATTAACGCGAGCACCTGCACCCCCCCTCCCCACCCCATCTCTCCTCTCAAAAACATGTCATTTATTCGTTCATTCATTCATACATAAAGGAGTTTTTGGTAATAATAATAATAAATGCTACTGTTGATGTGTTTTATTCAATGTAAAGACAAAATATATCATCAGACTATTAGCAAGAAACATAACATAATGTAGTTACATCTTTTTATTCACCAACATATCTTAAGATCATAGCATAGCATCACACACAGAGATCACACTAACATGATGCATCAAATGAACAAATCCACAAGGGCCGTGACGAGGATTCGAACCTGCCTCCGGGAGCATCCCAGACACTGCCTTAATCGACTGAGCTACAACAGGGTTAAAAGGGTTGAAACCCTGTCGTAGCTCAGTCGATTAAGGCAGTGTCTGGGATGCTCTTCAGAGGCAGGTTCGAATCCTTGTCACAGCCCTTGTGGATATCTTCATAGCATAGCATTATTGTTGATGTGTTTTATTCAATGTAAAGACAGCATGGAGCATTACACTATTAGTCAGTTGCCGAGACAAAACACATCATCTCACGTATTATTTCCTAGGCTTTTTAACTATTACAAGTTTTTTCTATGTTTTCTTAACATTTGTGCCAAGTGAGCCAACGCTGGATATTAGTATACCATTCAGTCTTATCATCATGATTTCCACTCTTACCCAAAACTCATTCCAAGTCCGTAAGGGATTTTCACACGTTTTATTGAATCATGATGCTTAGTCAAGCTTAAAATTTGATTAATGCATAATTTAAAGCTCCAACGTTTCTTTATTATAGTATCATTCTGGATTCCTTCTATTATCCCATCATCATCGACATCTCCGCACTGCTCTAACAAGATGATGTTAACAATATTATGGTCTATCGGAGCTCCGGCGCTATACTGGGACACAAGAGCTATAACGTGTGGCTGAGTTTCGGGTGAAGGAGCGGGGAAAAGACTGCGTCTTCTAGTGTGATGCGATCATTCACCTTCACATAGTTACTTAATGGAGAAATTATCCTCCGTAAGCGAGTATATGGTGTCGGAAAATCCAACACCATTTAATAATATACAGACAGATAATAATTGCTGCTGTATTACCAACAAGTTACCCATAGAAAATGTAACTGTAGTGGAATTTCCGTCTATAGAAAACGGGATATCATCACCACATACCATTATAAATTCACCAGCTATTCTGCTGGGAATTATTCTTAAATACATTAGTCTTTGGACTTTACCATCATAAAAACATCTCATAAATTAACTTAATTATCAGTATTAAAGTAGAGTAAATGTGACCCTTCTATCACTTTCTGTCATCTGGACAATGTAGGCCAGGCGTCAGGGTGAGGGAGTGGGTAGGGCTTTGTTGTTGTCACCTCCGAGACGCGTGGAGCAAATTCGGCTCCTAACATAACTGGACAATGTCGGCCAGTAGCGTCAGTAGTATGGAGTGTCAGCCATAGCCATTATTGTTGTTGTCACCTCCGAGACGCGTGGAGCAAATTCGGCTCCTATCATATCTGGACAATGTCGGCCAGTAGCGTCAGTGAGGAAGGAGGGGCAGCCATTGTTTATACTGAGACCAGAGGCGCAGGGAGCAATTCGGCTCCTGTTAATTTTACTTGGACGAAGTGTTATGGAAACCAAAGGTGTACCATTATCAACACGCTGTCAACAAAACAAGTTAAGTGTTCTTCCGAAACCCATTTATCTTTCATTTATGGCCATTAATGTCAGTATATAGGGTCGCCCGGTTAGAGCGCCAGATCGCCTCATACTAAAGGTAATTAAGCCAGGTCTTTAAGGTTCCATGTACAGTGTTTTCTCTGATATAGCTTGTCATATATAGGAATCTGGCTTTACAGCTAGCGCCCTTTTGACAGGTCAAGACGAGGAAGCATGCTTTGTGCATCAGTTACCAGGGTGATGGAAGCTACCTCAAAGAGGGAAAATGTGGTGTCTACATCCTGGTTATACCTGGTGGATTAAGGTCAGCTGTACTATAAGATAAGGAACCTCTTCAATGTATGTAGTCTATTACTGTAGTTTGATTGGCTGCATATATATAAATTAATATAAACCCCCCCTAATGTGTAGAGGATCGATTTGTGAGATTAAGAGATTATTGCAGAAATACAGTCCACTTTTCATTATACAAATTGCTATCGAAGTATATAAATTAACGTAAATATAAATTCATATAAATATATGTAAATATAAATCTCACAGGTCGGTTCCCACATATGGATATCTTTCCCAGACCTCGTAAGATATTCCTCCAGAATGTGCATGAATTGAAGGAAGATCATACACTATACAATCTCCAGGCTTAATCTCTTCTTCCCCAAGATGAGTGGCTTCTACTATGCAGTCTTTAAGACTAGCCAACTTATGAAGCATATACCTCGAACACATCTCGTCAGACAGTGAAACATGTGGTCGGAGAGGATGTTCCAAGGGCATAGGAGTGTAACGAGAGATTTTGAACTTGGCACTCCACAGGGAGGTGTCCTCAGTCCTACTCTGTTCAATGTGTTAATCAATGCCCTTTTCAACTCAGTAACTAGGCGGCCCAGCGAACACATCATTAGCAATGCGGATGATATACTGATCCACACCAATGGGTATACCAACACCCAAAATGTTCTGAACTCTATATTGCACACATGTCAGGAACTAGGCTTGGTCATCTCAGTAGAGAAAACAAAGATCCTGAACCGACGCCCACCTAGACTTGGTGGGGCTGTTCGCAAGATGCAGTTGCTTGATGGCTCTCTGCTCGACTATATAACCAGATACAAATTCCTTGGTCTTGAAGTTCCACTGTACCGCAATGTTGTAGCCAGACTGGGTCGCCAGTGTAGAGAGAGGCTCCGTGCTCTCAAGGCTGTGGCAGGCTACCATCCAAGCTATGGTGCAAATGTGAGAATTGTCAAAATGATGTATGTATCTCTCATATATTAGGTCTCTGATTGATTATGCTGCACCCATGCTTGCTCTAGTGCCTGAGAGAATGCTTGGAGGGCTGGAAAAGATGCAAAACGAAGCCATGAGGATTATCCTCGGATGCCCTCGTACAACTAAATTACTATACACGAGGAAGGAACTGAATATTTCATGTGTAAGTGATCGTATCACTGAAATTAATGCTTTAATTGGTATCAAGATGCTTAGGCTAACCCACCCTAACCCCTGCACTGAAGCCCTCCAAGCCTTCTTCCTTGAAGGTCAGCATCCCTCCAAATGGATTACCGCAACTGCCACTGTGCTCAGAATGTATAATATTCATCACTTCTACCAAGAGAGACAACAACACTTTCCTGCCCCATGGGAGATCACTCCTTTCCAAATTACTGTCCCCCCTTTCCCACTCAAGAAGCTGATTAAAGAACAAGCCTTGCTTCGACAAGAAGCAAAGTACAATGCCTTAAGCCAAATTGATGTCAGTGAGCGCTCCCTTTCCCAGATTATTTACACTGATGGATCCTTGCATCAGTCCCATGGTGCAGCTGGAAGTGCAGTTGTTGAGACAGGGAGAGATGGTTCCTTCTCCCATGAGTGTGGAGCGCGTCTCAGTAACTGGGCCTCCACTCTTCAAACAGAATTGGTTGCCATAATCCTTGCACTCGAGCGCGTATATGAATCCAAAGTTGACACGCTAATTGTAAGTGACTCCTTGTCATCCTTGACTGCCCTCAGCTCCCCAAGGCATAACTGTGACGTGCTTATCTCTGAAGCTAGACACAGATATAGTGAAATAATCAATGATGGAGTCAGAGTTTGTCTCCTGTGGATTCCTTCCCATATTGGTCTCCGAATGCATGATAGAACTGATGAGTTGGCCAAGACTTTTGTTCGTAAAGAGGGAATTGATTACCAACTTGGACTGCCTTTGAGCAGCCTGAGGGCAGCAATATCCCAGGAACATCAACTAAATTTCGGAGACTTGAGGCCAAGTGAAATTCACACCAGTTCCTCCATCTATCATCATTCTATTATGCAGGAAGAACCGCACGTCTATGAGTCATCCAATAATGTTAGCAGACTTCTAGATGTTACCACTGCTAGGCTTAGGCTCGGCTACAAGTACCTCTGGCAGTTTGTAACATCTGCTGATGTAGATTTGACTAAATGTAAACTCTGTCAGCAGAACTATTCGCATACTTTGCGTCATTATATAATGGAATGTGAAAAAATAGCGGAATTTAGAGATAACACCATCAATAGTGTCCAAGAAATGTGTAAGTACGTCAATCATAATGATGTGCTGCCCGAAATCTTAGCCAAGTATCCAAAATTTGATTACTGTAGGTAATGCACGCACATGACAGTAAAGCTGCCGCCCAGTTGGGTGGGTGTGGAACACATGACTGTAGAGCTGCCGCCCAGTTGGGTGGGCGTGGAACACATGACTGTAAAGCTGCCGCCCAGTTGGGTGGGTGTGGAGCACATGACTATAAAGCTGCCGCCCAGTTGGGTGGGTGTGGAACACATGACTGTAAAGCTGCTGCCCAGTTAGGTGGGTGTGGAGCACATGACTGTAAAGCTGCCGCCCAGTTGGGTGGGCGTGGAACACATGACTGTAAAGCTGCCGCCCAGTTGGGTGGGTGTGGAGCACATGACTGTAAAGCTGCCGCCCAGTTGGGTGGGTGTGGAACACATGACTGTAAAGCTGCCGCCCAGTTGGGTGGGTGTGGAGCACATGACTGTAAAGCTGCCGCCCAGTTGGGTGGGTGTGGAACACATGACTGTAAAGCTGCCGCCCAGTTGGGTGGGTGTGGAACACATGACTGTAGAGCTGCCGCCCAGTTGGGTGGGTGTGGAACACATGACTGTAAAGCTGCCGCCCAGTTGGGTGGGTGTGGAACACATGACTGTAGAGCTGCCGCCCAATTTGGGTGGGCGTGGAACACATGACTGTAAAGCTTCCGCCCAGTTGGGTGGGTGTGGAACACATGACTGTAAAGCTGCCGCCCAGTTGGGTGGGCGTGGAACACATGACTGTAGAGCTGCCGCCCAGTTGGGTGGGCGTGGAACACATGACTGTAAAGCTGCCGCCCAGTTGGGTGGGTGTGGAACACATGACTGTAAAGCTGCCGCCAGTAGTGTAAAAGGAGACAAATAGGGAATTAATTTTCAGAAACGGTTGGGCACTTCCATGCCGACTCGACCCCGGCGGGCGGATTCGACCAAAAACTGATTTTAGGTGGTTGGGTTAGGGCACCTGGCTGGCTGGTGGGGTGGGGTGGTGGTCCGTTCCCCCCAGGGGTCCCCAGGCCCCACCACCCAGGGTGTACCTGAGCAACTCGTGCCCTATCCTAACCTGTTTTTTCACTTTTTGTCGCGTGCGTTTAAGATGAGTCTAAGGCATCAAGAAGGGGGTCCCTACTTATGAAAGGTACAGAGGATGAATGTTCAATAGATTAAACCCAAAAAAATACACTGGTGAAAGGAATATAACAGTTTTTTGGAGTATTTTAATGGCACTAGTATATGTGTGCATGTGTTTTTATGTAAATACGATATATCTGGTTTTTTTTTTAAATTCCTGCTGAGAAGTGTATCTGAAATAAAGGGTTTGTCTTTACATTTGGTAAGGTTTCAATAATCACGTAAAAAAATAAAATGAGAAAGACTCGAGTTATATTTCGCGTCAGTTACCCCTGATATATGTCTCATTTTCTCTAGATTCCGCTTCACAGAAAACATCTTCACGGGCGGACCATTACCGTTTTCGTCGAGGGGGAAACTAAGATAATTGACAAAAAAAAATATGCACGTTCCATTTTATTTCCAAACACTGGTTAGTTTGATTATTAAGATCAGGAGTTTGCTTATTATTAAGATCTGGAAACAACAACGTATTATTTCATGTTTTTTCATCCAAACATATGGAAACAAAGTATTTATGTTTAATTTTCAGAGGAAAGAACATTATCAATTATTTTTTTCATAGGAAAGAGCAACATCGAACATAATTCATTCGTTCAGTATTATAGATTTCCCCCACCGGTAAATTGAAAAACATTATTTATTTTCATCGTTAGTTTTTTTTTATTTAACCAAAAACTACAACAATACATAACATAACATTACAATAGCAGTCTCCGCAACATTTGCAGTCTCCGTGGTGTAGTGGTAAGACACTCGCCTGGCGTTCCGCGAGCGCTATGTCATGGGTTCGTATCCTGGCCGGGGAGGATTTACTGGGCACAATTCCTTAACTGTAGCCTCTGTTTAACGCAACAGTAAAATGTGTACTTGGATGAAAAAACGATTCTTCGCGGCGGGGATCGTATTCCAGGGACCATAGGATTAAGGACTTGCCCGAAACGCTACGCGTACTAGTGGCTCTACAAGAATGTAACAACTCTTGTATATATCTCAAAAAAAAAAAAAAAAAAATACACATAACTGCAATAATATATGCCACTACAATATATACAACTGCATTATTGTTAAGCTATTTTTTTTTTCGGGCAACACCCGAGGTTGGTTTTAATGCTCGATGGAGGCGGTCGCAAATTGCTTTTTAATGCACGTGTGTCCCATAACTCCCACTTCGCAGATTAAGCGATGACCACCCATACTGGTGACCGCCCAGCGACCTCTCAAAGATAATTACCAGTACAGGTACTTGCCAGTGACGAGCCGCCCTCTGGGACAATTTTAAGTAGTTATCCTTGTGTTCCATTACAAAAAACCTTGTGTTCCACGTCAGAGCCCTAGGTATCCTCACGCCGCCTTGCCGCCAGCACACGGCCAGATGGCCCCCAACCTAATCAAATGCGTCCAGTGCGGTCAAATTTGCCACAACATTGGTAATTTGCCACAATATTATATATATATATATATATATATATATATATATATATATATATATATATATATATATATATATATATATATATATATATATATATTAGTATATTTTGGTAGCAGTCTTTCCTGTAGACATATATTATTAAATATGACCGAAAAAGTAAGATTAATAATTCTAACACGAATTTTCTCAATCTTTCGTACATTACGCTTCACTGTTGGAGGTAAATCAAAAATCACTTCTCCAAAATTCATTTTTATTTCTAGTCTGACGCGACACGGGCGCGTTTCGTAAAACTTATTACATTTTCAAAGACTTCACAAATACACAACTGATTAGAACTTGCGTTTCCCTGATTTTATATCTACATTTAAGTGAGGTGGGAAGGGTGATGTGGCATTACATTTGAGTGAGGTGGGAAGGGTGATGTGGCATTAACACAAGACAGAACACTAGGGGATATTAATAGGGTATTAAAAGTATCAACACAAGACAGAACAGAAACAATGGGTATTGAATAGAAGTGTTTGTAGAAAGCCTATTGGTCCATATTTCTTGATGCTTCTATATTGGAGCGGAGTCTTGAGGTGGGTAGAATATAGTTGTGCAATAATTGGCTGTTGATTGCTGGTGTTGACGTCTTGATGTGTAGTGCCTCGCAAACGTCAAGCCGCCTGCTATCGCTGTATCTATCGATGATTTCTGTGTTGTTTACTAGGATTTCTCTGGCGATGGTTTGGTTATGGGAAGAGATTATATGTTCCTTAATGGAGCCCTGTTGTTTATGCATCGTTAAACGCCTAGAAAGAGATGTTGTTGTCTTGCCTATATACTGGGTTTTTTGGAGCTTACAGTCCCCAAGTGGGCATTTGAAGGCATAGACGACGTTAGTCTCTTTTAAAGCGTTCTGTTTTGTGTCTGGAGAGTTTCTCATGAGTAGGCTGGCCGTTTTTCTGGTTTTATAGTAAATCGTCAGTTGTATCCTCTGATTTTTGTCTGTAGGGATAACGTTTCTATTAACAATATCTTTCAGGACCCTTTCCTCTGTTTTATGAGCTGTGGAAAAGAAGTTCCTGTAAAATAGTCTAATAGGGGGTATAGGTGTTGTGTTAGTTGTCTCTTCGGAGGTTGCATGGCTTTTCACTTTCCTTCTTATGATGTCTTCGATGAAACCATTGGAGAAGCCGTTATTGACTAGGACCTGCCTTACCCTACAGAGTTCTTCGTCGACTTGCTTCCATTCTGAGCTGTGGCTGAGAGCACGGTCGACGTATGCGTTAACAACACTCCTCTTGTACCTGTCAGGGCAGTCGCTGTTGGCATTTAGGCACATTCCTATGTTTGTTTCCTTTGTGTAGACTGCAGTGTGGAAACCTCCGCCCTTTTCCATGACTGTTACATCTAGAAAAGGCAGCTTCCCATCCTTTTCCGTCTCGTAAGTGAAACGCAGCACGGAACTCTGCTCAAATGCCTCCTTCAGCTCCTGCAGATGTCTGACATCAGGTACCTGTGTAAAAATGTCGTCAACATACCTGCAGTATATGGCCGGTTTCAAGTTCATGTCGACTAAGACTTTTTGCTCGATGGTACCCATGTAGAAGTTTGCAAACAGGACACCTAGGGGAGAACCCATGGCGACCCCATCTACTTGCTTATACATGTGCCCATCCGGGCTCAAGAAGGGTGCCTCTTTAGTACAAGCTTGGAGTAGTTTCCTCAGAATACTTTCTGGCATGTCAAGAGGAGTACAGGCTGGATCACGATACACTCTGTCGGCTATCATTCCGATTGTCTCGTCCACAGGTACGTTGGTAAACAGCGATTCTACGTCCAACGAGGCTCTTATCCCTGTGGCCCGTGCGCCCCGCAGTAAGTCCACAAATTCCTTTGGAGACTTCAGGCTGAAGGCGCAAGGAACACAAGGAGTCAGCAGGCCGTTGAGTCGCTTCGCCAGTCTGTACGTGGGTGTGGGTATCTGGCTAATGATTGGCCGAAGTGGGTTTCCAGGCTTGTGCGTCTTGACATTTCCATACGCATATCCAGGTTTATATTCCCCAATGATCTTTGGCAGGTGGAGTCCGGATTTCTTGGCGTTCACAGTTTCGATCAGTTTGTTGACCTTTGCTTTTAATTCGGCTGTAGTGTCCTTCGTTACCCTTTGGAACTTAGTTTGGTCAGAGAGTATGATGTTCATTTTCGCCAGATATTCGTCTTTTTTAAGAATGACATATATTGGCGACTTGTCACCTCTCCTGACAACTATCTCCTTGTTCTCACGAAGGCTTTTAGCTGCCGCTTTAAGCTCGGGGGACAGTATGGTGCTTCTGTAGTTGCCTCGATTCTTTCCTCCTTCTGCAATAAGTTCTGCTTGTAAGGTATCTTTGGTAGTGACCTTCTTTTGTGTCTCGAGGTCGAATATGTCGTCCAACAGAATTTCCAACTCTACTTTCCGGGCCATTTCACTCGGTCTGGACATAACATGACAGTTTATGCCCAGATTTAGGAGAGTGACTTGGTCCTCAGTGAGGTTAATTCCTGCAAGGTTCAGGAAGCCATCTCTTGGTCGTGGAATTGCCATAGGTCCTCCATATAATGTTGTTAGTTTCTTGATAATCCTTGTTTCAGTGCTGAGGTGATGTTGGTCTGTGAGGATGTCGAGGTGTTGTTCAATGCGGGTACGGATACTATGGTCGATGTTGCTATTTCTCCACTCGTTTGTAGCATGAAGTAGTTGCGTTTTGTTGTCTTTGATTTCATTCTCTGCCTTGTATATCTGATCACGAATCAGATCCTGGCGATATTTTATCGTGAAGGCTTGATTCCTTGCTGCTGGGTCGTGCACTTTAACATTAGTATATTTTGGTAGCAGTCTTTCCTGTAGACATATATTATTAAATATGACCGAAAAAGTAAGATTAATAATTCTAACACGAATTTTCTCAATCTTTCGTACATTACGCTTCACTGTTGGAGGTAAATCAAAAATCACTTCTCCAAAATTCATTTTTATTTCTAGTCTGACGCGACACGGGCGCGTTTCGTAAAACTGATTACATTTTCAAAGACTTCACAAATACACAACTGATTAGAACTTGCGTTTCCCTGATTTTATATCTACATTTGAGTGAGGTGGGAAGGGTGATGTGGCATTAACACAAGACAGAACACTAGGGGATATTAATAGGGTATTAAAAGTATCAACACAAGACAGAACAGAAACAATGGGTATTGAATAGAAGTGTTTGTAGAAAGCCTATTGGTCCATATTTCTTGATGCTTCTATATTGGAGCGGAGTCTTGAGGTGGGTAGAATATAGTTGTGCAATAATTGGCTGTTGATTGCTGGTGTTGACTTCTTGATGTGTAGTGCCTCGCAAACGTCAAGCCGCCTGCTATCGCTGTATCTATCGATGATTTCTGTGTTGTTTACTAGGATTTCTCTGGCGATGGTTTGGTTATGGGAAGAGATTATATGTTCCTTAATGGAGCCCTGTTGTTTATGCATCGTTAAACGCCTAGAAAGAGATGTTGTTGTCTTGCCTATATACTGGGTTTTTTGGAGCTTACAGTCCCCAAGTGGGCATTTGAAGGCATAGACGACGTTAGTCTCTTTTAAAGCGTTCTGTTTTGTGTCTGGAGAGTTTCTCATGAGTAGGCTGGCCGTTTTTCTGGTTTTATAGTAAATCGTCAGTTGTATCCTCTGATTTTTGTCTGTAGGGATAACGTTTCTATTAAAAATATCTTTCAGGACCCTTTCCTCCGTTTTATGAGCTGTGGAAAAGAAGTTCCTGTAAAATAGTCTAATAGGGGGTATAGGTGTTGTGTTAGTTGTCTCTTCGGAGGTTGCATGGCTTTTCACTTTCCTTCTTATGATGTCTTCGATGAAACCATTGGAGAAGCCGTTATTGACTAGGACCTGCCTTACCCTACAGAGTTCTTCGTCGACTTGCTTCCATTCTGAGCTGTGGCTGAGAGCACGGTCGACGTATGCGTTAACAACACTCCTCTTGTACCTGTCAGGGCAGTCGCTGTTGGCATTTAGGCACATTCCTATGTTTGTTTCCTTTGTGTAGACTGCAGTGTGGAAACCTCCGCCCTTTTCCATGACTGTTACATCTAGAAAAGGCAGCTTCCCATCCTTTTCCGTCTCGTAAGTGAAACGCAGCACGGAACTCTGCTCAAATGCCTCCTTCAGCTCCTGCAGATGTCTGACATCAGGTACCTGTGTAAAAATGTCGTCAACATACCTGCAGTATATGGCCGGTTTCAAGTTCATGTCGACTAAGACTTTTTGCTCGATGGTACCCATGTAGAAGTTTGCAAACAGGACACCTAGGGGAGAACCCATGGCGACCCCATCTACTTGCTTATACATGTGCCCATCCGGGCTCAAGAAGGGTGCCTCTTGACACCCTCTCGTACCTGTGGACGAGACAATCGGAATGATAGCCGACAGAGTGTATCGTGATCCAGCCTGTACTCCTCTTGACATGCCAGAAAGTATTCTGAGGAAACTACTCCAAGCTTGTACTAAAGAGGCACCCTTCTTGAGCCCGGATGGGCACATGTATAAGCAAGTATCAGAGGATACAACTGACGATTTACTATAAAACCAGAAAAACGGCCAGCCTACTCATGAGAAACTCTCCAGACACAAAACAGAACGCTTTAAAAGAGACTAACGTCGTCTATGCCTTCAAATGCCCACTTGGGGACTGTAAGCTCCAAAAAACCCAGTATATAGGCAAGACAACAACATCTCTTTCTAGGCGTTTAACGATGCATAAACAACAGGGCTCCATTAAGGAACATATAATCTCTTCCCATAACCAAACCATCGCCAGAGAAATCCTAGTAAACAACATAGAAATCATCGATAGATACAGTGATAGCAGGCGACTTGACGTTTGCGAGGCACTACACATCAAGAAGTCAACACCAGCAATCAACAGCCAATTATTGCACAACTATATTCTACCCACCTCAAGACTCCGCTCCAATATAGAAGCATCAAGAAATATGGACCAATAGGCTTTCTACAAACACTTCTATTCAATACCCATTGTTTCTGTTCTGTCTTGTGTTGATACTTTTAATACCCTATTAATATCCCCTAGTGTTCTGTCTTGTGTTAATGCCACATCACCCTTCCCACCTCACTCAAATGTAATGCCACATCACCCTTCCCACCTCACTCAAATGTAGATATAAAATCAGGGAAACGCAAGTTCTAATCAGTTGTGTATTTGTGAAGTCTTTGAAAATGTAATAAGTTTTACGAAACGCGCCCGTGTCGCGTCAGACTAGAAATAAAAATGAATTTTGGAGAAGTGATTTTTGATTTACCTCCAACAGTGAAGCGTAATGTACGAAAGATTGAGAAAATTCGTGTTAGAATTATTAATCTTACTTTTTCGGTCATATTTAATAATATATATATATATATATATATATATATATATATATATATATATATATATATATATATATATATATATATATATAAGCCTATACTTGCATAAACCACAAGTGAAGATAAACAATCTTTGGACAACACCCACCAGTGGGACTCGAACCCAGAAAGCACAACTACCTTCCAGTAGCTGGCATAACTAGTATGCTTTAACCCACTACGCCATCAGACCTTACAAAAGAAGTAGATAGTTCGAGATATATATATCTCAAACATCTCTACCTCCCGAAGGCACCAGATGAGTGAGGGGTCAATCTGCAATTTTCGTCAAGCCACTGTCAATGTGAGAGAACTCGTGTCCAGCTTATAAGCCTATACTTGCATAAACCACAAGTGAAGATAAACAATCTTTGGACAACACCCACCAGTGGGACTCGAACCCAGAAAGCACAACTACCTTCCAGTAGCTGGCATAACTAGTATGCTTTAACCCACTACGCCATCAGACCTTACAAAAGAAGTAGATAGTTCGAGATATATATATCTCAAACATCTCTACCTCCCGAAGGCACCAGATGAGTGAGGGATATATATATATATATATATATATATATATATATATATATATATATATATATATATATATATATATATATATATATATATATATATATATATATATATATATATATATGTCGTACCTAGTAGCCAGAACGCACTTCTCAGCCTACTATGCAAGGCCCGATTTGCCTAATAAGCCAAGTTTTCATGAATTAATTGTTTTTCGACTACCTAACCTACCTAACCTAACCTAACCTAGCTTTTTCGGCTACCTAACCTAACCTAACCCATAAAGATAGGTTAGGTTAGGTAGGGTTGGTTAGGTTCGGTCATATATCTACGTTAATTTTAACTCCAATAAAAAAAAATTGACCTCATACATAATGAAATGGGTAGCTTTATCATTTCATAAGAAAAAAATTTGAGAAAATATATTAATTCAGGAAAACTTGGCTTATTAGGCAAATCGGGCCCTGAATTGTAGGCTGAGAAGTGCGTTCTGGCTACTAGGTACGACATATATATATATATATATATATATATATATATATATATATATATATATATATATATATATATATATATATATATATATATATATATTTTTTTTTTTTTTAATAGGGAAGGGAGTACCACCTCTGGCTGGAAGAAGGGGGACCCATAGCCTCGGAGGAAACCACACATAACGCATTGGAGGGAACGTAGGTCCCCTCCAATACAGTTTCTGTGTGCTTTTCTCCTACCACCCCCTTCCCTTTTTTTTTCCTTTATTGTGTATTTAAAGGTTACAAAACATACAAGACAAATGCCTAAAGGTTATGGATCTCTTGAAGCTCCTCCGCTTCTGGACAGGAACCGAGGACGCAGCAAGCATTTCCCCTCTGGATCGCCACACTGAGACGCTGAAATAAAAAACTGGAAGCCCTTGGGTCTCTGGTGACGTCAATGAGCTTGGAACCCAATTCCTTGAGAAATCCCAAGGCACTCTTGCCCCAGGGGCCATGCGTCTCAGACGCTATGGGAACAAAGAGGTATTGACCTTCCAGTCGCCTGTACTTGAGTGATTTTGCTGTTTCCCTGTGGTTGGCCGCCCCACCTGCTTGATCAGCTCCGAAGTGTACATAGGTGTCAGCCAGGGTGGATACACATGTGTAGTCCCACACCAACTGTCTACCCTCCTTCCAGGAGTATATGGTGATGCCATCAGGGCGAAGTGCGGGGAAATCCGGGTTTTGGACCCCTAGGATGCGAGGTTCTCTCTCCGCTGGGCACCCAGCTGAGACGAGGCTTCTCTTGATGATGTCATTGACCTCGTTGTGTCTTGCATGCCAGCCCTTTGTGCTTCCGCAATGCAACCCATGCAGTCCGTATTGGTCTGCTTCCACCCTGTTGCAAATACACTTGTATTCAGTGTGAATTGGGGCACCAAGGCGGAGGGCTACTGCTACACGAAGGGATTCTGGATCTAGGCGTGCTGGATCCTAGGCGCGAGCTAGGCGTGTTTATATATATATATATATATATATATATATATATATATATATATATATATATATATATATATATATATATATATATATATATATATATATATATATATATATATATATATATATATATATATATATATATATATATATATTTCATTGAATATGACCGCATATTCTGTATTTATTATTTTCTGGTTTAGGGCTTCTATCCCTCTAACTATTTTCTTAGCATCAGGGCTTAATTGAAATAGGAGTTCTCCAAAACTCATTTTCGTACTTTTAAGGTGAAGAAAAGAAGTGATTTACTATAGAGTGTATTACACTTATTTGTATAATTTGCACGACGTTTCGAACCTCCATGGTTCATTCTCAAGTGAACAGATCTTACAATACTAGTTGATTTTATACCCGCATTAGGTCAGGTGATAATACAATGAAGGTGAAAACATGGGGGATACATAAGGGATAAACATAGGGGCTGCAGAAGGCTTATTGGCCCATACGAGGCATCTCCTATCTAAACACAAAGATTAATCCAGTGTAATTGGCCTGTTATGTTGGACATTGTCTTCTGTGTTGGCATCGATATGTTCTTGTCTTGTCCTTACTCTCATGGTGGGTAGAGTAAATAGTTCCGTGATTTGGGTGTTCATGGTAGGTCGCTCTATTCTTATGTGAATTGCCTCAAGAATTTGTAATCTTCTTGAATCTTGGGTTTTGTCTATTATGCAAGTATTCTTGTTCAACATTTCTCTTGTTAGAGTAATGTCATGGGCTTGTCTCATGTGATTCCTAGGGGCACCAGATTGAAGATGGCATGTCAAACGCCTCGTCAGCTTGGTCGACGTCATACCTATGTACTTACATTGAAGGTTACATCCTTCGTGGGGGCAAGTGTACATGTATACAACGCTTGACTGTTGTAGAGGGTTCTCCGTCGGCTTCGGGCTGTTTTTGATAAGGATTTCGGAAGTCTTCTTGGTTTTGTAGAATATTATCAGGTTTATGTTTTGGTTAGGAGTAGTGCTTTTTACTCCTTTACGGATTATTTCTTTCATTATTCTTTCCTCTTTTATATGTTCACTGTGCATGGTTGATTTGTAATATAATTTTATTGGGGGTGTTGTGGTTTCTGTTCTAGGTTCTGAATTATACCAACGGTCCAAGTGTCTTCTTATAGCAGCGTTTATTTCCGCGTTGCTATATCCGTTGTTCACCAATACCTGAGTTACTCTTTCAAACTCTCTACTCACGTTGCTCCATTCAGAGCAGTGGGTAAGCGCTCGACGAATATAAGCATTGAGAACACTGGCTTTGTATCTTTGGGGGCACTCACTTCTACCGTTCAGGCATAATCCTATGTTGGTGGGCTTGGTATATACGTTGGTGCTTAAAGAGGTTCCTGTTTTTGTTATTAGTACATCCAAGAATGGCAGACTGTTATTTTCACTATTTTCATGTGTAAATCGGAGTACTGACTCTCTCTCTAGGTGTCTTTTTAGGTCAATTAGTTCATCTGAGTCTTTTACTATTACGAATATGTCATCTACATAACGGCAGTATACAGTTGGTTTTTGTCTGCTACTGAAGACCCTATCTTCGATGGTTCCCATATAAAAATTAGCAAATAAAACTCCTAAGGGGGAGCCCATTGCTACTCCGTCTATTTGTAAATACATGTCTCCTTGTGGACTGATGAAAGGGGCTTCCTTTGTACATGCTTCGAGAAGACTTTTCAAGTGTGGCTCAGGTATGTCTAATTTGGGGGTGCTCTCGTCTCTGTATACTCTGTCCAGTATCATTCCTATGGTTGTGTCGACTGGGACGTTGGTAAAAAGGGATTCAACGTCCAGGGAAGCGATGATTCCATCGGGCTGGGTAGATTTGATCAATTCTAGGAAATCTGCTGATGATTGTAGACTAAACTTACTTGGAGTGTATGGAGTTAGGAGTTCATTGAATTTCTTTGCCAGGTGATAAGTTGGGGTTGGTATTTGGCTGATTATAGGGCGTAGTGGGTTACCTGGTTTATGCGTCTTAACATTGCCGTAGGCATATCCTAAGCCATAGTCGCCTTGAAGTTTATTGAAATGCACACTACCTTTCTTTGCGTTGATTGCCGTAATTGTTTTGTTTACTTTCCGCTTAAGGTCTTCTACGGGGTTCCTCGTGATTCGTTGAAATTTGGAGTCGTCACTTAGGATGTCGCTAATTTTGTTCATGTATTCATGGGTAGGAATCAATACATATGCTGCTGTTTTGTCGGCTTTTCTTATTGTTACGTCTTTCAGATTTTTTAGTTGTTTCGCTGCTTCTTTGAGTCGTGGGGTTAAGATTGTAGATGAATATGTTCCTCGTTTTTTCCCTGCTTCTGCAAGTAGTTCAGCTTGAAGTGTGTCAGTGGTGATGACTTTTTTGTTGTCTTCTAGCTTATGGATATCGTCCAGAAGCATTTCGATTTCCAGGCGTTTTTGATGCATCTTTGGTTTAGATAAGAATTGACAATTTAGACCAAGATTTAAGAGGTCTCGTTGGTCCTGGGTAAGATCATAAGAAGTCAGGTTAAAGTAGCCATCTTTAGGACGAGGGATTTTTAGCTGTCCACCGTTTAGGGATGTTAACTTACGGAGTGTCTTTGTTTCTACAAGAGTTTTATGTTGTTGTTTCAGGTTAAATAGCCTATTTAACCTGAAACAACAACAGAGTGTATCGTGGATCACGATACACTCTGTCGGCTATCATTCCGATTGTCTCGTCCACAGGTACGTTGGTAAACAGCGATTCTATCCAGCCTGTGATCCAGCGTGATCCAGCCTGTACTCCTCTTGACATGCCAGAAAGTATTCTGAGGAAACTACTCCAAGCTTGTACTAAAGAGGCACCCTTCTTGAGCCCGGATGGGCACATGTATAAGCAAGTAGATGGGGTCGCCATGGGTTCTCCCCTAGGAGTCCTGTTTGCAAACTTCTACATGGGTACCATCGAGCAAAAAGTCTTAGTCGACATGAACTTGAAACCGGCCATATACTGCAGGTATGTTGACGACATTTTTACACAGGTACCTGATGTCAGACATCTGCAGGAGCTGAAGGAGGCATTTGAGCAGAGTTCCGTGCTGCGTTTCACTTACGAGACGGAAAAGGATGGGAAGCTGCCTTTTCTAGATGTAACAGTCATGGAAAAGGGCGGAGGTTTCCACACTGCAGTCTACACTAAGGAAACAAACATAGGAATGTGCCTAAATGCCAACAGCGACTGCCCTGACAGGTACAAGAGGAGTGTTGTTAACGCATACGTCGACCGTGCTCTCAGCCACAGCTCAGAATGGAAGCAAGTCGACGAAGAACTCTGTAGGGTAAGGCAGGTCCTAGTCAATAACGGCTTCTCCAATGGTTTCATCGAAGACATCATAAGAAGGAAAGTGAAAAGCCATGCAACCTCTGAAGAGACAACTAACACAACACCTATACCCCCTATTAGACTATTTTACAGGAACTTCTTTTCCACAGCTCATAAAACGGAGGAAAGGGTCCTGAAAGATATTTTTAATAGAAACGTTATCCCTACAGACAAAAATCAGAGGATACAACTGACGATTTACTATAAAACCAGAAAAACGGCCAGCCTACTCATGAGAAACTCTCCAGACACAAAACAGAACGCTTTAAAAGAGACTAACGTCGTCTATGCCTTCAAATGCCCACTTGGGGACTGTAAGCTCCAAAAAACCCAGTATATAGGCAAGACAACAACATCTCTTTCTAGGCGTTTAACGATGCATAAGCAACAGGGCTCCATTAAGGAACATATAATCTCCTCCCATAACCAAACCATCGCCAGAGAAATCCTAGTAAACAACACAGAAATCATCGATAGATACAGCGATAGCAGGCGGCTTGACGTTTGCGAGGCACTACACATCAAGAAGTCAACACCAGCAATCAACAGCCAATTATTGCACAACTATATTCTACCCACCTCAAGACTCCGCTCCAATATAGAAGCATCAAGAAATATGGACCAATAGGCTTTCTACAAACACTTCTATTCAATACCCATTGTTTCTGTTCTGTCTTGTGTTGATACTTTTAATACCCTATTAATATCCCCCCTTGTTCTGTCTTGTGTTAATGCCACATCACCCTTCCCACCTCACTCAAATGTAGATATAAAATCAGAGAATACGTAAGTTCTAATCAGTTGTGTATTTGTGAAGTCTTTGAAAATGTAATAAGTTTTACGAAACGCGCCCGTGTCGCGTCAGACTAGAAATAAAAATGAATTTTGGAGAAGTGATTTTTGATTTACCTCCAACAGTGAAGCGTAATGTACGAAAGATTGAGAAAATTCGTGTTAGAATTATTAATCTTACTTTTTCGGTCATATTTAATAATATATATATATATATATATATATATATATATATATATATATATATATATATATATATATATATATATATATATATATATATATATATATATATATATATATATATATACATATATGTTCTTTTCTTTCTTTTCCAGCGCCTCAGCGTGGCGATACAGAGGGGAAATGCGCACTGCATCCAGGGTTCCTGCCCGCCATCTGAGGAGCTGGAGGAACTCGACAACCTATAATAACCATCTTTGTAACCCATATGTAACTTCTTTTTTGTAACAAAGTTCAAATAAAGTAAATATATATGTGTACATACAAAAGAATGGGGGTGGTAGGAGAGGATAATATTAGTGTTCAGTGAGAAACCACAAGGTCTCCTCTGAATACTTTTTATTTTCTTCTCCGAGGCTATGGGTCCCCACATTGGCACCAGAGGTGGTACCCTCACAAACTTATATATATATATATATATATATATATATATATATATATATATATATATATATATATATATATATATATATATATATATATATATATATACAACTTTAGAACACTTTCCCACCAGGAGACTCGAACCCTAGCCAGCACAGAAGCCTTCCAGCAACTGGCATAACAGGTACGCCTTAACAGGCGTACCTGTTAAGGCGTACCTGTTATGAATATAGTTATGCATTAACTTAACAGGTTAAGTTAACAGGTACCTTAACAGCGCCTTAACAGGTACGCCTTAACAGGCGTACCTGTTAAGGCGTACCTGTTATGCCAGTTGCTGGAAGGCTTCTGTGCTGGCTAGGGTTCGAGTCTCCTGGTGGGAAAGTGTTCTAAAGTTGTATACTTAACTCTCGTGTTTAGGAGAGTTGTGCCATATATATATATATAAATATATATATATATATATATATATATATATATATATATATATATATATATATATATATATGTATAGTTGTGCATTAATCAGCCAATTAATGCATAACTATATTCTACCCACTTCAAGACTCCGCTCCAATATAGAAGCATCAAGAAATATGGGCCAATAGGCCCTCTGCAGTTACTTCCATTCTTACCTTCAATACCCATTGTTTCGTGTTCTGTCCTGTGTTGAAAGTTTTGTTCACCTCATCCAAAACTGTTGTAACATATCACCTCACCCAAAATGCTGGTATAAAATGAAAAATGAAAGCTGTTTAAATCATAGCATAGTAAGAACTATGTTTAGTGTTTGCAGGTAATAGTTGTGTGTGTAAACTAAAAGTCTTTGAAAATGTAATAAGTTATTACGAAACGTGTTCAAGTGTCGCGTCAGACTAGAAATAAAAATGAATTTTGGAGAATTGATTCTTCAATTACCATCAACAGTGAAAAGAAACATAAGAAAGATCGAGAAAATTCGTGTTAGAATTATTAATCCTACTTTTTCGGTCATATTTAATAATATATGTCTACAGGAAAGACTGCTACCAAAATATACAAATATATATATATATATGTACATGTATGTATGAGAATGTGTACATGTATATATAACATTAATAATTGTGTAACTAGTGTCAAACATTGTTATTTGCTTAGCTAAACGAACTAGAGGGTTCAGTTCCTGAACCGATTATGTGCCTCTGTAACCCTTTACACCGCCGCCCACGGGATGGGTATGGGGTGCATAATAAAGAAAGAAAATGAAATTGAATTAGAGGATGAAGATTATATACACAGGAGAGAATTGTCATGTACTTTTTTCCTAGCTAATACAAAATTGTGTTTGTTTGACAGTCCTTCACTCCTTCCCTATCTGTAATAGTTAACATCAATATACATAGATTTTTGTTAAAAGTGTGTATATATATATATATATATATATATATATATATATATATATATATATATATATATATATATATATATATATTGCTACACTCTATATGTTGGGGTGGTTGCAGGGATGATATCTTGCACTGGACGCATCATCACGAGTTTTATTCCACTACTCTGGACTCAGTGCTCCAACTTCTCCATTATGGGTAAATATTTCAATCTCCATATTTCGTGATCGTAACTCTTCAAGTATTGTCTACATGCCATCCCTAGTCTGTAAGGGAAATTATTTGCTGTATTTTACATCTTGTTAGGATGAATTCAAACACCTTATGCGGAGTTCTTGTAAACCAATATCGACGCATTTCCTCCGTATCCAGCTGTAGCCTCTCTGTAATAGTGGGGATCCATGGCCAGTGTTTCTTTGCTTGTTTTCGTCATAATGTTTAGCAATTTAGATGATTTCCCACCGGCGTGTTGCGTTTTTAATCCAGTGAGGTGTGGGAGATAAGGGTCGTCATCAATTGGATTGTTAAATTGGAGAGGTTCCCGTACAGTACCTCCCCTGGTATGCCACGATCTTTTCTCTCTGCACGATTTTTGTGGGGGTAGCTTAGCGCGATGAACGCGAGCGTAAGGATAGCGCCTCCATAAATTTTCCACTTATCATCATGACGCTTGGCATCGATGTCGTAGATAATGCAGTCGGAGTAAGAGTACTTCGAAAAAAGATAGAAGGTCTCCAGTGACATCATCTCATCAGCTAGGGTGGTGGTATGAGGTTAGGAGCGGGGAGCTCCTATCCTCACTTTATATCACTTAGACTTTATACCACCGTGCCAAGATTGCTAGCCACTTTATTTCTTTCTCCCTTGCTCTCACAGCGCGGACTAAAACAACTTTAACCTTATATGGATTTAATCTCCTCTGCATACTTTGAATAATAGGGAGATAAGTACCTTCCCAGCCTGTTTCTTGACGCTAGGCTGACA
The DNA here is from genome assembly GCF_040958095.1 of Procambarus clarkii. NCBI lineage: Eukaryota > Metazoa > Arthropoda > Malacostraca > Decapoda > Cambaridae > Procambarus > Procambarus clarkii. The sequence continues at coordinate 10,255,401 of NC_091207.1, forward strand.
TACCAACTCCCCTTGAGAGAAGTAACTTTATTAATTTCTCCAGCATTTTTAATATACATTACGAGTTCTACTAAAGATTTTGTAAAGTATAATACACTGTTTTCTGTCGTATTCTCGCGCAAGCATTTAACCATGGAGTAGTCTTTCGATTTATCAATAATCGCTTGTCCTGTGTCATTCTTCTTAATAGGCTTCCCCAGGCCATAATGGCATGCTAAGACAACAATGCTTGGACCATTGCTTCCTCTACTGATGTGAATTGATCCCTGTGTGGGCCGATCTTCAGGAGGTGAACCTCTTTAAAGTATACAATTGTGTTCTCGCATTAGCGGTAGCGTGTGGATACTTATCCACAATGTCCTGAGACATCCCAGGGGGTGAGTATGATATACAAGTTACCAAGTAAACTATACAACACTCCCGGTTGTTAAACTCTTTGTCGGTCATGAACCCGGGATGAATTTCTAGAGTTCCTTTTGTCTACGGAGTTCATTTTCACTCAGCGCGATATTGATGACTCACGTATCTGTGTTGAGCCGGCGGTAATGAATTAAAAAGATTGAATGATTGATAAAGATTAAGCCACCCAAGAGGTGGCACGGGCATGAATAGCCCGTAAAATTAAAAAAAGAATTCCTCGGCTTTTTATCCCTATCCGCGAGTGCGAGGCGCGTGCGCTTCTGTCATAGTTTCCACATATTGAATATCCTCTCTCGGAAGAATACAGTTTTATATTATTATTTTTATAGAATATATTATTTAATAAATGTAGATTATATATTCAAGCATGAATAACTTTTCTAGCTGAAAGATTGCATGCAATACTTAAATGTTAAGCGATGTGAGATGATATGTCAACCCTTCAACTAATGTTTATATTCACTTTGTAACTCACAGTAATTTTAGCAGTAGTAGGCTGACGATAGGGCTTTAAATATTTCACTATCGTCACTAGTAGGTATATCCACAGATTTGAGGCAGTGTTCCTTAACGTGGTTCTATCCAGAGATGAATGCCGCGTTTGTGATTACTGTATTTATTAAATTAATTATTTATTAAATTATGAAATAAGTCAGAGGTTAGGCTTTAGATACATCTCCCGAGTCTTGCAAACTCTACTCACCAAAACATCGTTTACTAAAGAAAGTGTAATTATAATCCATGCACGCATTGATTATTTAATTGAGCAGCGTGTACCTCCGTTGATAAGCACTTGAGCAGCGTGTACCTCTGTTGATAAGCACTTGAGCAGCGTGTACCTCCGTTGATAAGCACTTGAGCAGTGTGAACCCCCCGTTGATAAGCACTTGAGCAATGTGTACCACCGTTGATAAGCACTTGAGCAGCGTGTACCTCCGTTGATAAGCACTTGAGCAGTGTGAACCCCCCGTTGATAAGCACTTGAGCAATGTGTACCACCGTTGATAAGCACTTGAGCAGCGTGTACCACCGTTGATAAGCACTTGAGCAGTGTGTGTACCTCCGTTGATAAGGACTTGAGCAGCGTGAACCCCCCGTTGATAAGCACTTGAGCAATGTGTACCACCGTTGATAAGCACTTGAGCAGCGTGTACCTCCGTTGATAAGCACTTGAGCAGTGTGTACCTCCGTTGATAAGCACTTGAGCAGCGTGAACCCCCCGTTGATAAGCACTTGAGCAATGTGTACCACCGTTGATAAGCACTTGAGCAGCGTGTACCTCCGTTGATAAGCACTTGAACAGTGTGTACCTCCGTTGATAAGCACTTGAGCAGTGTGTACCTCCGTTGATAAGCACTTGAGCAATGTGTACCTCCGTTGATAAGCACTTGAGCAGCGTGTACCTCCGTTGATAAGCACTTGAGCAGCGTGAACCCTCCGTTGATAAGCACTTGAGCAGCGTGTACCTCCGTTGATAAGCACTTGAGCAGCGTGTACCACCGTTGATAAGCACTTGAGCAGCGTGAACCCCCGTTGATAAGCACTTGAGCAGCGTGAACCCCCGTTGATAAGCAATTGAGCAATGTGTACCTCCGTTGATAAGCACTTGAGCAGCGTGTACCTCCGTTGATAAGCACTTGAGCAGCGTGAACCCTCCGTTGATAAGCACTTGAGCAGCGTGAACCCCCGTTGATAAGCACTTGAGCAGCGTGTACCTCCGTTGATAAGCACTTGAGCAGCGTGAACCCCCGTTGATAAGCACTTGAGCAGCGTGAACCTCCGTTGATAAGCACTTGAGCAGCGTGTACCACCGTTAATAAGCACTTGAGCAGCGTGTACCACCGTTAATAAGCACTTGAGCAGTGTGTACCACCGTTGATAAGCACTTGAGCAGTGTGTACCTCCGTTGATAAGCACTTGAGCAGTGTGAACCCCCCGTTGATAAGCACTTGAGCAATGTGTACCACCGTTGATAAGCACTTGAGCAATGTGTACCACCGTTGATAAGCACTTGAGCAGCGTGTACCTCCGTTGATAAGCACTTGAGCAGCGTGTACCTCCGTTGATAAGCACTTGAGCAGCGTGTACCACCGTTGATAAGCACTTGAGCAGCGTGTACCACCGTTGATAAGCACTTGAGCAGCGTGTACCACCGTTGATAAGCACTTGAGCAGCGTGAACCCCCGTTGATAAGCACTTGAGCAGCGTGAACCCCCCGTTGATAAGCACTTGAGCAGTGTGTACCTCCGTTGATAAGCACTTGAGCAGCGTGAACCCCCGTTGATAAGCACTTGAGCAGCGTGAACCCCCCGTTGATAAGCACTTGAGCAGCGTGAACCCCCGTTGATAAGCACTTGAGCAGCGTGAACCCCCCGTTGATAAGCACTTGAGCAGTGTGTACCTCCGTTGATAAGCACTTGAGCAGCGTGAACCCCCGTTGATAAGCACTTGAGCAGCGTGAACCCCCCGTTGATAAGCACTTGAGCAGCGTGAACCCCCCGTTGATAAGCACTTGAGCAGCGTGAACCCCCGTTGATAAGCACTTGAGCAGCGTGAACCCCCCGTTGATAAGCACTTGAGCAGTGTGTACCTCCGTTGATAAGCACTTGAGCAGCGTGAACCCCCGTTGATAAGCACTTGAGCAGCGTGAACCCCCCGTTGATAAGCACTTGAGCAGCGTGTACCTCCGTTGATAAGCACTTGAGCAGCGTGAACCTCCGTTGATAAGCACTTGAGCAGCGTGTACCTCCGTTGATAAGCACTTGAGCAGCGTGTACCTCCGTTGATAAGCACTTGAGCAGCGTGAACCTCCGTTGATAAGCACTTGAGCAATGTGTACCACCGTTGATAAGCACTTGAGCAGCGTGTACCACCGTTGATAAGCACTTGAGCAGTGTGTACCTCCGTTGATAAGCACTTGAGCAGCGTGTACCTCCGTTGATAAGCACTTGAGCAGCGTGAACCTCCGTTGATAAGCACTTGAGCAATGTGTACCACCGTTGATAAGCACTTGAGCAGCGTGTACCACCGTTGATAAGCACTTGAGCAGTGTGTACCTCCGTTGATAAGCACTTGAGCAGCGTGAACCCCCCGTTGATAAGTGTCACGAACCTTACCTCATGTGGAGGTTGGTTTCGGTTGTAAAATGTTGGTGGACACAGGGAGAGAGTTTATTAGTATAAATCCCCAGCTGAGATCAGAGAGGCCGCGAGTCACCAGTAATACTCCGCCCAGTAAAGTAGTGCCTTCTTAGCTGGAGGTTGTCAGAAATAATGTGAACTGGAATAGCCTAACCATGTAAGGGAAAAATGGACTCTATTAAAAAGTATGCATGGGGAATATGGTAAATAAAATCCATAATGTGTTTGATAGCATATGTAAAGAATAGAGTATTAAAGGGCGATGAGGCAAGAGAGGTGGACGCCATCTTGACTGGAGGGGAAGGTGTATCGCTGCCGACCGTTCCTGCTATTTGAGGGGTTTTCTCCGGCCGTTCAGTCAGATAAGCCTATCCTTGTATATAACCAGGATTGCAAGATTGGGTAGAGTAATATTACAGAAGTTGGAGAGGTTTTATAAGAGTCCAGGTTTCCTAGAGGCTAAAATATGTGGTTGGATGATAGCGGTTTGTGGCTGGGTACACGATACCAGGTATGGGACAGTGAGCCGTGGGGTGGTCAGAGCCACTTGAGGTTATAATACATAGTGATTTTATGTTGTGAGGAAATCGCCTTGTTGAATGTATTCCTGTGTGACTTATACGTATAAATTTGCTCTTTTACCCCTATTTTTATTTGTACTCAACGCATTTTTTTCTTTTTACCCATTAGTTTTAAGCTTTAGTCAATAGTGTTTTTTCCTGCCCGAAACGCTTTGCGTAATAGTGGCTTTAGGCATTGTATGTACTAGCTCTATCTATAAAGCCAACGAACTTTGTAAAATCTCTTTATGTATGTACCTTTGCCTAAATAAAAATTATTATTATTATTATTATTATTATTATTATTATTATTATTACTTGTGTACTAGGCTGTTTTCCTTGCTCCGTGTTTTACCCCTAGACAATATTTTAAGGTCCACTACCACCAATTTTTTTACAGGTCTCTATGACAACAAAATCGTATCACTACTGATAACAAAAGTAAGACACAGGCCGTGATAATAAGCACTTGAGCAGCGTGTACCTTCGTTGATAAGCACTTGAGCTGCGTGTAACCCCGTTGATAAGCACTTGAGCAGTGTGTACCTCCGTTAATAAGCACTTAAGCAGCGTGTACCTCCGTTGATAAGCACTTGAGCAGCGTGTACCTCCGTTGATAAGCACTTGAGCAGCGTGTACCCCCACGTTGATAAGCACTTGAGCAGTGTGTACCTCCGTTAATAAGCACTTGAGCAGCGTGTACCTCCGTTGATAAGCACTTGAGTAGCGTGAACCCCCCCGTTGATAAGCACTTGAGCAGTGTGCACCTCCGTTGATAAGCACTTGAGCAGCGTGTACCTCCGTTGATAAGCACTTGAGCAGCGTGTACCCCCACGTTGATAAGCACTTGAGCAGCGTGTACCTCCGTTGATAAGCACTTGAGCAGTGTGTACCTTCGTTGATAAGCACTTAAGCAGCGTGTACCTCCGTTCATAAGCACTTAAGCAGCGTGTACCTTCGTTGATAAGCACTTGAGCAGTGTGTACCTCCGTTGATAAGCACTTGAGCAGTGTGTACCTCCTTTGATAAGCACTTGAGCAGCGTGTACCCCCGTTGATAAGCACTTGAGCAGTGTGTACCCCCGTTGATAAGCACTTGAGCAGCGTGTACCCCCCGTTGATAAGCACTTGAGCAGCGTGTACCCCCGTTGATAAGCACTTAAGCAGTGTGTACCCCCGTTGATAAGCACTTGAGTAGCGTGTACCTCCGTTGATAAGCACTTGAGTAGCGTGTACCTCCGTTGATAAGCACTTGAGCAGCGTGTACCTCCGTTGATAAGCACTTGAGCAGCGTGTACCCCCGTTGATAAGCACTTGAGCAGCGTGTACCTCCGTTGATAAGCACTTGAGCAGCGTGTACCTCCGTTGATAAGCACTTGAGCAGCAGGTACCCCCGTTGATAAGCACTTGAGCAGCGTGTACCTCCGTTGATAAGCACTTGAGCAGCAGGTACCCCCGTTGATAAGCACTTGAGCAGTGTGTACCCCCGTTGATAAGCACTTGAGCAGCGTGTACCCCCGTTGATAAGCACTTGAGCAGCGTGTACCTCCCGTTGATAAGCACTTGAGCAGTGTGTACCCCCGTTGATAAGCACTTGAGCAGCAGGTACCTCCGTTGATAAGCACTTGAGCAGCGTAACATTATATTGTTGTAACACTGAACTATTTATATTTAACGTAATGAACTGACATATGGTGTACCACTGATGGTTACACCGGAACCAAAGGTACCCATCCAAGGAAATGCTTCACAGGGAACAAATTAACTAACTACGCTGCCATTATCCTGCCTGACCATTAACTATAGCAGGCAATGAGGCAAGAAACATTGCTTGACTTAGAGAGTCCTTTCTTTTAACTGTCATTAATTACGGCTGTTTGTTAACTAAACTATACACAGGAATCTGAAAGGTTCCAGTTAATTAACACTAGGGGAAAAGTTTAACATGAGTTTGTTGAGAACAAAATATGATATTCACCAACTGTAAGTTCCTACTCTAACACTGGCAAATGTTAAGTAATTTAGAGATGGAAAAATACCATCAGAGATCATACATTACCTTAAGACCACTGCCTCTCGATCTGGTGGATTCCCTCTGTCTCTCCCTGGCTGTGTGATGATCTCACAGACCAGGGGCCAGATTCACGAAAACACTTACGCAAGCACTTACGAACCTGTTCATCTTTTCTCAATCTTTGGCGGCTTTGTTTCCAGTTATTAAACAGTTAATGAGCTCCGAAGCACCAGGAGGCTTTTTATATCAATAACAACAATTGAATGCGAAGTTTTCATGCTTGTAAACTATTTAATAAATGTAACCAAAGCCGTCAAAGATTGAGGAAAGATATACACGTTCGTAAGTGCTTTCGTGAATCTGGCCCCAGCCCTCGACCCTGGTACCCAGCACTCTCTCTCTCTCACTCCCCTACAGGGGCATATATATACACACCCCCAAAACTGCCACACCCCCCTATCAGCTGGAGAAAGAGGGGGGGGGGGAGATTTGCTGTTGCTAACCTACATTGAGGCTGCCCACACGTGTACAAACACTGAAGAATTTGCCATTTAGATGTTTGACAGCCACCATACAGCTCTACAAGGATGGGAACTATAAATTATGGGGGTGCAAGAGGGAAGGAACGTTTTACTCACCCGAATGTTTACACAACCAACACTCACCCTGCAGATGGTTGACCTCTGACCTGGCAGAAAGGGATAGACCCCTGGATATTTACACAAGAATCTGGGAGTCTAATTCCATTACAATGTTTGACAAGATTATCATGCAATATCCCATACTAAGACTAGCTCAGGAACTTTTTATTAACTTTGCAAGACGATGCAGAGGTCATCTGGGCTGACCTCTTGGAGAAGGCTTCCCTGGGTGTGAGCTCTGGGGGGGGGGTCATGGGTGTTACAGCAGTGTGTACCTCCGTTGATAAGCACTTGAGCAGCGTGTACCTCCGTTGATAAGCACTTGAGCAGCGTGTACCCCCCGTTGATAAGCACTTGAGCAGCAGGAGCTTTAAACGACTCTCCTGCGGCACTAGTACTTAGGAGCGGGTCAGGTGGGGTCAAATGAGGTCAGGTGATAATTTCTTACTTGTATTTCTGTTTCTTCTCGTACCTTCCTGGCTTGTTCTCTTCTACAATGTTAATTTATTCGCATCGAGAAACGTTTTTGAAATGTTCGTTGCAGACTCCATAGAATTCTGTGTTTACCTTATGCCTATGAATGCATGAGGTACCTGGAGCTTTGCAATTACTTTATTCACTCTCGTATTCTTGAAGATATCCTCACAGTATACCCAAAATTTGCCAGTGCAGGCTATTAAACACATGGCCCTGTATGACTAACCATCCTGCGAGATGGGGACTTGTATTACCACTGCTACCTTATTCAATCTTGTGTTGTTGATATCCTCAAAATGCATCCGGAGTCTGCCAGTGCAGACCGCCTATCACATGTCTCTGTATGACTAACCATCCTGTGTGATGGGGATTTTATAGCATCACCTAGTTAGCTTTTTTTTTTTTTGACACACTGTACTCCACTTCATATAGTCTAGGGTAGCTGCACTAATGCAGATGTACCTCATAACTTAATAAAAAAAAAAAAAAAAAAAAATGAATGCCCTGAACCTACTATTGACTGGAGCTAGCATACTCTTTACTTCTTGTATGATGAATAGAGGGGCAAAATGCCTACAATCTCATCATACTGAGCATTGTATTTAAACGCCCTGTACCTGTCACTGATGCCTACATCAATATCATTCACATGTATCATACACATATCATTCACACCTGTTAACAAGAGAGGTAATGAGAATCATTTTCTTGTCAAAGCTGTCACGCTGGAAACAATTACCTCCTCCGTCTAAACTGTCAGATCTGGCGAGTACTGTCTACACTGACGGTTCTGTCCAATCGTCTACAGGACGGCCTGCACCAATAGGTAGGTTGTACAGGAACAATACTTCCACACACACACTTCCTGTGACAGGTTAAACAACGGGCTGATTCCCCACACGACACAGCTACCTGTGGCAGGTGGCTACCGTTACCTGTGGCAGGTGGCTACCGTTACCTGTGGCAGGTGGCTACCGTTACCTGTGGCAGGTGGCTACCGTTACCTGTGGCAGGTGGCTACCGTTACCTGTGGCAGGTGGCTACCGTTACCTGTGGCAGGTGGCTACCGTTACCTGTGGCAGGTGGCTACCGTTACCTGTGGCAGGTGGCTACCGTTACCTGTGGCAGGTGGCTACCGTTACCTGTGGCAGGTGGCTACCGTTACCTGTGGCAGGTGGCTACCGTTACCTGTGGCAGGTGGCTACCGTTACCTGTGGCAGGTGGCTACCATTACCTGTGGCAGGTGGCTACCGTTACCTGTGGCAGGTGGCTACCGTTACCTGTGGCAGGTGGCTACCGTTACCTGTGGCAGGTGGCTACCGTTACCTGTGGCAGGTGGCTACCATTACCTGTGGCAGGTGGCTACCGTTACCTGTGGCAGGTGGCTACCGTTACCTGTGGCAGGTGGCTACCGTTACCTGTGGCAGGTGGCTACCGTTACCTGTGGCAGGTGGCTACCGTTACCTGTGGCAGGTGGCTACCGTTACCTGTGGCAGGTGGCTACCGTTACCTGTGGCAGGTGGCTACCGTTACCTGTGGCAGGTGGCTACCGTTACCTGTGGCAGGTGGCTACCGTTACCTGTGGCAGGTGGCTACCATTACCTGTGGCAGGTGGCTACCGTTACCTGTGGCAGGTGGCTACCGTTACCTGTGGCAGGTGGCTACCGTTACCTGTGGCAGGTGGCTACCGTTACCTGTGGCAGGTGGCTACCGTTACCTGTGGCAGGTGGCTACCGTTACCTGTGGCAGGTGGCTACCGTTACCTGTGGCAGGTGGCTACCGTTACCTGTGGCAGGTGGCTACCGTTACCTGTGGCAGGTGGCTACCGTTACCTGTGGCAGGTGGCTACCGTTACCTGTGGCAGGTGGCTACCGTTACCTGTGGCAGGTGGCTACCGTTACCTGTGGCAGGTGGCTACCGTTACCTGTGGCAGGTGGCTACCGTTACCTGTGGCAGGTGGCTACCATTACCTGTGGCAGGTGGCTACCGTTACCTGTGGCAGGTGGCTACCGTTACCTGTGGCAGGTGGCTACCGTTACCTGTGGCAGGTGGCTACCGTTACCTGTGGCAGGTGGCTACCGTTACCTGTGGCAGGTGGCTACCGTTACCTGTGGCAGGTGGCTACCGTTACCTGTGGCAGGTGGCTACCGTTACCTGTGGCAGGTGGCTACCGTTACCTGTGGCAGGTGGCTACCGTTACCTGTGGCAGGTGGTGTCATGTTCACAGAAAATGGTACCATCCGTTTTCTATGTGTGGCGGAGCAGACGCCAGAGAAGGTAAACAAGAGCGTACAGGACGCTTCCCGCCAAGCTTGGTAGCTACCAGTCATGTAACATCTTAAGTATTAAAGTCAGTAACCAAGTAATGGCTTTACATCAACCCTACAACCAAGACTTCCTCAGTAGCATACAAACACCACATTGGCGACGAGGATGAACTGTGAATGCAGGTATTTGTTCAGTTTCAAACACAAGGGAGAAGCGTGCTGCCTGGAGGGGGAAGAGAAACTGTGACCGCCATACCCGATGCTGTTTGCTAACCAATGCTGTGTGCTAAACGATGCTGTGTGCTAACCGATGCTGTGTGCTAACCAATGCTATGTACTACCCCAAGCTATGTGCTGACTCAAGCTGTGTACTGAGTAATCTGCGAGCCGATGCTGTGTACGAAACGACGCTTTGATGTGTACAAAACCTGATCTGTAGTTACGAAACGACGCTTCGTGCTACAAAATTCTTCACGCTGTGAACTGACTGCTGTACCAACTGCTGACAACTGCTGTGCCAACTGCTGTACCAACTGCTGCACCAACTGCTGTACCAACTGCTGTACCAACTGCTGTACCAACTGCTGACAACTGCTGTACCAACTGCTGTACCAACTGCTGTACCGACTGCTGTACCAACTGCTGTACCAACTGCTGCACCAACTGCTGTACCAACTGCTAACCACTGCTGTGCCAACTGCTGTGCTGCTGCTGTGAGTAGGAACAACACATGTACACAAGGGCTAGGTAAGAAGTCAGTTGCTGCTATATTGTGCACTGTTGTGAACTTTTGCATTAAAATGCTTGTGTGCTTTGCAAAATTAAAGTAATTACAGTGGATTCTTGACTAACATATACAGTGCAGTAAGTGTTTAATATTTTGAGGAACATTTAAGTGATAAGTTCACATTTATTCAGTAAAAATGGCAAATATACCTCAGTTCCCTGCATTTGATCCTGACTGTGACCAGACAAACCTGTCACAGAGGTGGGTCAAATGGCTTAAAAGGTTTGAAAATTTGTTGATAGTTTCTGACATCAAAAGTGCTGAAAGAAAGCGTGCCTTTCTACTTCATTATGCAGGTGATAGAGTTTGTGACATCTTTGACACACTGAAAGACACTGGTGGTGCCAAAGATTATGACATTGCCAAAGCCAAACTAACAGAGCATTTCAAACCAAGGCAAAATACTGCAATGGAAATTATGCATTTCAGGAGAGCCAGACAACTCTCTAATGAAACCGTTGATCAATACCACACACGTCTGTAGGGTTTAGCAGACCATTGTGAGTTTGCTGATGTTGACAAAGAAATCAAACAGCAAATAATTGAAACATGCACATCTACACGTCTCCGTCGAAGAGCTCTAGAACTTGTTGATGATGAAAGTTCTCTTACCAAGATACTGGATATGGCTCGTCGAATGGAAGATGCTGCACGTGATGCTCGTGTCATGGAGTGCAGTGCTAATAACGGTTCTGCCACTGTTACTAACAGTGATGAGGTACGTAAGGTTCAGGGAGGACACCGGGATCAAAGAAGATATCATGGCAAACCTAACAGTAAATTGAGCCGAGAACCACATCACAACTGGGGTCAAGGAACAAGGCTCAAGCAGTCACAACGACCCACATCAGAGGGTGTCAACAATAAATGTTACAATTGTGGAGGAGACTACCCACACCAAGGTAATGTTTGTCCTGCTCAAGGTAAGAAGTGCTATGAGTGTGGAAAACTAGGTCATTTTGGTGCTATGTGTCGTTCCGCACTAAAGAAACCAGTCAGTGAATAAAAGCACTGTACGAGGATCAGGTCATAGGGGTCGAGGTGGTAAACACAATATTGCACCTCATATCCAGAATGTTAATAATGTACAAGACAACATTTCATTACAACCAGTCTCAGATGACAGTGAATGTGATTATACTTATGGAGTACAAGCAATCACAGAATGGAATGATCTCCCAAACAACCCAGAGACATGTGTATACATTGCTGGTATTTGTCTCAAAGTTCTCATTGACACTGGATCAAACATTGACACCATTGCTGAGTGCCACTATGAAAAATTTAAAAAACAGTTCCCAAAGCTTGAAAACTATAATGGTAAAGCCACTGCCTATGCTTCAAAGGTAGCCTTGCCAGTGATTGGAACTTTCACTGCAGAGATTAAGTCAAAGAATGCAATGTTCATTACTACATTCCATGTTGTTAGGAATGCAAAGGAGTCTCTACTCAGTTACAAGACTTCAACCAAATTGGGGCTACTTCAGCTTTCTAATGCTGTAGCAGTGGAATCTGCAAACAATGTTGATGGTATTGTTGCTGAATTTTCTGATCGATTTAAATCCATAGGTTGTTATACTGATAGCAAAGTACATCTGCATATCAACCCAGATGTAATTCCAGTTGCCCAACCACATCGCCGACAACCATTCCATACTCGCAAGAAAGTCGATGCCGAACTGGATAGGCTGATGGAACTAGATATCATTGAACCAGTAACAGGCCCAACACCATGGGTAAGCCCAATTGTCACTCCACCAAAGCCGAAGAATCCAGATGAGATACGCATGTGTGTGGACATGCGTGTTCCCAACAAGGCAATAATGCGTGAACGCCATCCTACACCCACTGTAGATGATATGATCTACCGCTTGAATGGTGCAACTGTATTCAGCAAGTTAGATTTAAACAAGGGCTATCTTCAGCTTGAACTTGATGATGAGAGTCGCTTCATCACAACGTTTACGACACATCGAGGTCTGTATAGGTACAAGCGCCTGAGTTTTGGTATTAACAGTGCTGCCGAGGTATTCCAGCACATCATCAGCCAGGTATTGCAAGATATACCTAATGCTGACAACATGTCTGATGACATCATTGTTTATGGCCGTACCCAAGCTGAACACGACAAAGCTCTTCGTGCAACATTGCAACGCTTACGAGAAAAGAATCTGACGTTAAGCCGAGCAAAGTGTGAGTTCAATCAACATAAAATTGAATTCTTTGGACATGTACTTAGTGACAAAGGTCTGTCTCCAGATCCTAAGAAAGTTGCAGATATCAAGAATGCTGCACCTCCTTCAACGTCCACTGAAGTACATAGTTTTCTGGGAATGGCAAACTACTGTTCTCGCTTCATTCAAGATTTATCTACCATTACAAAGCCTCTACGTGAGCTCCTGAAGAAAAATGCATCATGGTACTGGAGCGATATCGAGCAAAATGCATTTGATGCTGTGAAAGATGCACTAGTAGAGAATGCGACTGCTGCATACTTTGATCCATCAATGGACACTGAGTTAACGGTGGATGCTAGTCCTGTTGGATTAGGTGCTGTTTTAGCCCAACACAAACCTGGTCAACCAGATTCCAGAGTAGTAATTGCCTACGCCAGCCGTTCTCTCACAGATGTTGAGCAACGATACAGTCAGACAGAGAAGGAAGCTCTTGCTCTTGTATGGGGCTGTGAACACTTCAATGTGTATCTGCTTGGTGCGCCCTTCACCACGATAGTCACTGACCACAAACCGTTGGAGACCATCTTCAATAATCCAAAGTCCAAACCACCAGCTCGCATTGAGAGATGGGCTCTTCGTCTGCAACCATACAACTTTACAGTGAAATACAAGCCGGGTGCAGGCAATCCCGCTGATTACATCAGTCGACATCCTGCCAACAGTTTCACCATCACCAAGCATCAGCAAGTTGCCGAGGAATATGTACACTCTGTAACCTGTGATGCAGTCCCTAAGGCTCTCACTCTTGATTAAATCCGTACTGCAACCCTAGAGGACCCAACTCTGCAAGCAACAGTGGATGCATTGACTAAGAAAAAGTTTCCACGCATCCCACCCTCAGGAGTTGACCAAGATGCATTCAAAGCGCTTGAACGCATCCAGACAGAATTAAGTGTTACGCAACAACGCGACACTGTGCTGCGAGGTACTCGTATCGCCATTCCAACTGTTCTCCAGCAACGTGCTCTGAAGCTTGCACATCAAGGACACCAAGGTCTTGTTAGGACCAAACAGCTACTACGAGAAAAGGTGTGGTTTCCTGGCATTGATTGTCAAGCAAAGGATATGCATGATGCCTGTGTCCCTTGCCAAGCTGCAGTGGATACTTCAAGACCAACACCTCTACAACCTTCACCACTACCTGCTGCACCATGGACGGAAGTATCAATGGACTTCTGCGGACCGCTACCAGCTGGAGAGTACTTGACGGTAGTCATTGATGATCACTCACGTTATCCAGAAGTAGAAATCATCACTTCCACATCTGCAAAGGCCGTCATCCCGAAACTCGACAAGATCTTTTCAAACTTTGGCATTCTTGAAGTTGTCAAGACGGACAATGGACCGCCATTCAATGGACAAGACTTCGTCAACTTTGCTGAGCATATTGGATTCAAACACCGCCGTGTGATGCCACTACATCCTCAAGCAAATGGAGAAGTTGAGAGATTCATGCAACCTCATAAATAAATAAATAAATAAATGTTTATTTAGGTAAGGTACATACATAGAGAGATTTTACAAAGTTTGTTGGATTAATAGATAGAGCTAGTACATACAATGCCTAAAGCCACTATTACGCAAAGCGTTTCGGGCAGGAAAATTGTAGCTAGCAGAGCGTCATAGCTAGCAGAGCATCATGAAAGCGGTACACTGTGCTCATGCCGAAGGACGATCCTGGAAACAAGCTATGTATGCTTTTCTCAGGAACTACTGTGCAACACCGCATGGAACACTGGGCAAGTCACCTGGCGAACTTTTATTTGGACGTCCTATGAGAATCGCACTACCCGTCATGCCAGCCGAGGTAACGGATAAACGTCTCGCTCAGAAGGATGCACTAGCCAAGGGCAAAATGAAAATTGCTCATGATCAACGTGCAAAGGAACAATTCATAAAGGTTGGTGACACTGTTCTCATTAAAAAGAAAAAAGAGGGAAAGCTAGATATGCCGTATGATACAAAACCATATAAAGTGATTAGTGTAAAAGGAACTATGGTAACAGCTAGTAATAGAGATCATAGTATAACACGTAATATGGCTTATTTCAAAGTGATTCCAACTAGTGTAGAAAATGATGAAGTGCAAAGTCGTGCAAAAGAAAAAGAAAAAAATAGTTATAACCCGACAAACAATTCATCAAGGGATGTTATTGCATTGAAGGACTCTCGTCCTAAACGTCATGTTAAACGCCCTACACGATTTGATGATTAATTGTGTTCCTATGTAATGAAAAGTATTTACTTATTATGCTAAACTAAATTTACTATTGTTTGAATAATGCAGATCTCTCATTCATTATTTTGTAACTTTGTATTACAGTTTCTTTCATGTGTGTTTAACATTGCATATTTATTTTTAACATTGAAATCCTGTGTGGTAAAGATTAAGTTGTTTAAATTCTTTGTGTGCTTAATTAATGTTAAATGTATGCAATATCTCTTGATATGTTAATAACTTACTTTGTGTCAATAACATTGCTTTGTGCTACAAGCATGGTAGACATCCTGTATTCATTCTTTTTAAAGAAAAGGAGGGATGTCATGTTCACAGAAAATGGTACCATCCGTTTTCTATGTGCGGCGGAGCAGACGCCAGAGAAGGTAAACAAGAGCGTACAGGAGCTACCAGTTTGGAAGCAGCTAGTCATGTAATTGTTTATATAAGTATTAAAGTCAGTAACCAAGCAATGGCTTTATATCCACCCTACAATCAAGACTTCCTCAGCAACACACAAACACCACAGGTGGCTACCGTTACCTGTGGCAGGTGGCTACCATTACCTGTGGCAGGTGGCTTCTGTTACCTGTGGCAGGTGGCTACCGTTACCTGTGGCAGGTGGCTACCGAAGGTTGTTTAACCCAGCGCAGCAACGGCTCTTCCGGTGGCGGGAATTCTGATGGCCAATCAGAGCCGCCGGACGAGGCAATGAGCTCCTACAGAAAGGGCAGCCAAGCAGTACACTACTCCCTCCCAGCCCGTGGACGTGGTGTGGTCGTGTGTGGCCAGCCTTACCTGTACCCTGTCACGATGTGCTCCACTCTCTCCAGCAGTACGGACATTAGGATCCAGCTGAAGGTCAACGCCTTATGTAGTCTCGGAGATCTACCGATTCCATCACATAGTGACTTAGCCGTCTAAGGAGTTAGATCATTTCTCCTGACGATTAAGAGTGCAGTATATTAAACCGTCGTTGAGGTTCAGTTGTCAGAGGGAGGTACAGGAACTCTGTTTTTGGAGTACTGGAACCAATCAGGGAAGTAAATGGTTCTCAAGTGAGCTGAAATGACTGACGAGTTACGGCCATCTCTTTATCGTTGTTTTAACGTGTATATATAACTGTACATATAATGTACCTACGTGTTTGGTAATATAGATGAATATAGCCGTGATACATTCTGTTACTGTATCGACACCATCGTCGGTGTGTGGAGTGGTAATTTCAGCGCCATCTATGGGTCTGCACTCCAACTTCCCTAGTATTGGGCGCTGTGTAGACAACGCCATCTGTTGGTGGTGGCGTGGTATCAGTGGGAGGCTGTAGTTTCCTGCCTCAGTCAGAATGTGAGGTCGATGATGGTGACCTCTGGTGGGTGGCGTATCAAGATCTGCGACATCTAGGCTGTGGCTACAATGCATAATATAAATCCCCTAGTGGGCGAATGTTATCCCAGGGTTAAGAGTGTGCTGTCCATCTGGCTAATGACGTTTTTATGTCCACAAAGGTGACATATGCAGGCGATGGAGCTGAGGAGGACCTTGGACTGTTCACCAACTTCCCTAGTTTAGGATTGTTCACCTTGGGCAGTCTACAAACTCTTAGCTTAGTCCTGCGAGAGGACTAAGTAGCTGCCGTCGATCCAAGAAGTGTGTGTTAGCTGCTGATATATGCAGTGCTTTTAAAGATCGACGTACCCAGGATTAGCATGTAAGAGTTATGGAAGACAGTGATGTGTCTATTGTGAAGTGCTGCTAGCAAGCTGCTAGAGGCTTCTGCCAGGGTGTTCGCTACCCGTTTATGTGTTAGTCTGGGACCTGTGTCAACATGTTGCTGAAGCCCTCTGCCAGTGAGTATCAGGAGAGTGTAGGTGGGGTGTAGGCACAGCGTGATACTGGTGGGTGGACTGGCCCACATAGAAGGTGAACTCGCCAGTGTTTGCCAGTGAGTGGACAACGTGTACCTGGAATGTGGATTCACTGGGCTTAATGAACACTGTTGTTGTGTTGTCCTGCATGAAAGACACACCATTGTAAATAAGTGCAGTTATACTCTAATATTATAATATTTTTATAGGTTGTGGGAAATTTTTACCCACCATATCTAATAATCATCTAAGAAATGTATAATTTCTATATCATATCTAAATCATATCAAAATCATATCTAAATCGTATCAAATCATATTTGAATCATTAAAGATTCATTATAGCTTGATCCTGGATGACAATGGCACCATGAACACGTACGCAACAGGGGCCCTTTTGATGCCTACGTGACTTTGTACATGATCTTTCAAGGATCCAGAAGCTTCTAGAAGGACTTCTTAATTAAAAAACTATTGGAACATTGATTCAACATCCGGTAGGATTAAAAATCGAATCCTTAATAAGATTCAGTGGTACTTTCAAATACTACTTATAATCTTTAAATCTTATATCTAATTATATTATAATCACATCTTATCTTAATCATAAGTCTAGACTGTAAAAATAATCGATCAATATTCATTGAAAGTTACCTCTCAAGGGAGAGGGAGGGGCATCTCGGGGCGAGAAGCGCCCACGACGATGCCTCGCGGCACTCCGCGTTTGTTTACAAATGAGTGAACAAGTGACTGATCCTTAGCGAACATTACCAGCTCAAGGACACCTTATCTAACATTTTTATCGCCAGTGAATACTCTCTAGAACTGGGGGAGTACCTGGACAATATCTACAAGGAAAATCCGTGAACATTCACATAAAATAGAGTGTATAGTGGAGATCAGTGACACGGTTTCCTCCACCTTCATTCATAAACTTTTATCTCGAATCATTCTTCTGCAACTGCAGGATAATCACGTAGCAACGCTACCAGATCATCATACAGCAACGCTGTAGCAAAATATCGTGCCTAAACTCAACAAGAGAGTTAATCAGTCTGGCAAACTTGTCAGACAGGCACCCCGACTGGCAGAGAAGTATATTGAAGGTTATTTGGTATATGATTGGCCAATTGTATGCTTGTGTAGCTTTAATATCCTATAAATCTGTCTGTTGGTTAAAAAGCGAGGCAAAGCCTCACATTTCGGTACGTTTATTAAAATTGTAGTGTAGCTGTGAATCTTATCCAAGCACTGAACCTCATGAGTGTCCATTCTGTCAGAAAAGAATTCAGCCTCAATAAGTAAAAACCTCACAAGTGTCCACAGTCTTGGAAGAGATTCAGTCAAGCTAACTGTATAAAGTGAATATGTCTGCATATATATTTGAATATATAAATTAAGTTATCAATTGCTTGCTTAGTTATTTTTAAGTTATCATATAAGTTCATTTAATTGAATATAATTTCTAGTACTAAGTTAATAGTATTAAGACTACATTTAAGGTCATTTATTTATACTTTTACAATTTAATTTGTTGTTTATAGTATAAGTACATATTGGCTGTTAAGTTATGGTACTAGGTTAGACTATGTATGTTTAAATCTCTGATTTAAACAGAGCCAGTGTTCAGTCAGATAACTGAATTTATTAAATCTTATCCTTGTATAAAATACAAGCTGATGTGAGATCCCTGTCTACAGGTGGATTGGAACTTCTATCAACAAGTCATTCACTCCACCTGTCCCTTACAGCCCACAATCTGTCATTAGGAAAAGAGGAATTAGGATTTACAACCCTAGCTAGAGATTTTAGTTGAATTAATTTGCAGACAGTTAATTTTTAATTTAGTTCAGTACAAGTCCCTGGTAGTCTCCTCTTATATCAATCCCAACAGGTTTTTCCCACATTAATGGTCCTTCGAACCGGATAATAATGGTCCTTTATACCTAGATATTTATGATCATTTGTTTACCGAATATTTCAATGCCAAATACATAAGAAACTTCTTGATTTTGCATTGGAATAATTCTTACATATTCTAGCCTAACCTAGCTATCAGCCAATATTTATCATAGCTATATATCTAAGTAAACAAATAGTTTGCAGTGGCTTAAGCCACCATATCCATTAACTAGTAAGCATTCATAACAAACTGATACTGTTTTGTGTTAAGAAACAACAGTACTTAAGTATATCAGTGTCAAAGACACTGCCCTGCATCTTAATCATAAATACCAATTATCTACCTCATTGTGGTAACATTACATATATATTTAAGTGTATTATCTAGCATTATCTCTAATCTACTGATTTTCAGAGCTGCTCATTACATAATATTCTTTAAAAAAGTGTTATCATCACTGTAAGAGCTTTCATTACAATCTATCTATAATCAACTATATCATACCCTATATTACAGGTAAAACCAGTAGACATTCTACTGTATTTTATCTAACTATTATTATGGTAACAGATTTTGTAATAACTTTGCAAAAATAGTGCCATTTACTATTTTTAAAAAATTATTACAAGATTTACCAACTTGGTGCATTCGTGCATTCGGGTCACAAATCAAATTATTACAGTACTTTTGATAATTGAACAACTGCTACAACCAGATTCCAGGGAGGAAATGAAGGACGATCTTTGGAATCATTACCTAAGTAGACAGGAAAGCTCATTTATCAAAATACATTAACATCAAACATATTTATCAGAAAAAAGAGAAAAATCTCGGAATCTCCGAAACTCGGAAAAGGTCAAAATGGCTAACAGTGTTCCACCAGCAGCTGAAACAGGAAATAGGAGGACACTTAATGGTCTGCAAAATCACCTAACTCAACTGATTGACAAATGTCAAAAGTTGGCTAGACAACCATCTCCTGATTTAATAATTCTGAATACCAGAGTAAAAGCAGCTGTGAATAAGTATGAACAAATCAAACGCCATGCAGAAATTTATCTAACAGAAATGGCTAATGCAGATTTAACCCGAAAGGAACTTCAGGAAATTGTCGTTGAAATGACAATGTATGAAGATAAAATCCAAGATCAACTTGATCCTTTAATCAAACAAATATCTCAAGCAGGAACCCAATCCAATGTGAGCTCATCCACTCAACAGAGCAATGCAACTATCACACATATAGCCGCAGAGCTCCCAAAGGTACAATTACCATATTTTGAGGGCAAGGATGAAGACGATTGGGATACCTTCTGGAGACACTTTGATTCTATAATAAACTCCAAGCCCTCTCTCAAAAAGGCGACAAAGTTTCAATATTTGCAAGGCCAGTTACGGGGAGAGGCAAGGCAGGTCATTGCTAATTTGTCATTAACGGATGATGATTACGACCATGCCTTACAGTTGTTACAAGATAACTACAGTGATAAGGAGACTGCAATTGCACGTCTCTCGTACAAATTATTGGATTTACCCTCTCCAAATAAAAGTTATGAGTCACTACAATCATTTCGATTGTCTATAGAATCAATCATCAAAGCCCTCAGTACAAAAGTACCTGTAGGTGATGCAGAGTGGCTTATAAAGTTAATCATTCAAAGGAAACTTCCAAATGAGGTCATAGACAGCCTATGCACTCATTATAACACCAACATCTTATCACAAAGCCAAATCATTGATGGACTTCGAGCTTACGTACAAAGATTACGAAGCCGAGGAAAACTTAGATCTCAAGAAAAAATCCCCAAAAGTGAATCCACGGACAAAAGCAAAAATGTCCAGAATGGCAGTCAAAAATCAAGGCAACAAAACTCCTCTTCTGCAAAGTGGAAACAGAATAATGTTGGCTCTTATGCTATATCCCCCACAGTTAACAGAACTGTAGGAAACCAAGCTCCTAAGACAGATAAGACAAAAGGAGCTACAAGTGCCCCAAAATGTTTATTCTGTCAAGAAGCACATACCATTTATCAATGCACAGTTTATGTAGGCCGTGCCAGTCGAATCGATCGGCTGAAATCTCTGAACAGGTGCATCCGTTGTCTACGGAAGCACGATACTAGTGAGTGTATCACTCAATTGCAGAACTGCCAATATTGTCATAAAAGTGTACATCACACAGCACTCTGTGGTGATATTAACACTCAATCCAGATCACAGACTTCCAATAATCAACCTGCATCTCAGGCAAAGCCCAAAGATGATAATACCACAACAGCCGTACAATTCTGTACAGTAATGAGCAATGTCAACGACTTGGATACAGAAATTGTTACAGCAGCCATATTGCCTACTGCACAGCTAGAACTATGCAATCAAGGAATTTGTATTCCAACTAGAGGCTTTTTTGATCAAGGGTCACAGAAAACCTTTATCAGTAAAAAGATGGCAGAAGATTTACAACTTAAATCTTCAAAGCAAGTATCTACATCCATATCAGGGTTTTTTACTAATTCTGGTCGTAGAACCTTTCCAGTAGTAAAACTCAATGTCTGTCTAGGTACATCCCAAAGGACAGTAGAAGCCATAGTAGTTGATAAAATTCCTACTGAAATGGAAGTGACTGGTCTGACAGCCACTATTAAATTCCTAAAAGAAAAAGGAATCCAATTAGCAGATCCTCTACTTGATTCTGACTACATAGGGGATATCGGAATCCTGATTGGAGCTGACTACTATCATCGATTCATTCTGGGATCAGAAGAATCTATGGGTATGAATATACTCAAATCAGCAGGAGGCATATTGATGACAGGACCTATACTAGATCTTGAACCTTCAACTCCTGAAAAATCACATCATACAGAAACTGTAATAGTGGCATGACTAGGCAAAGAACAGTCACCACTTAAAATCCCCCACATGATTGATGATGGATTAGAATCTGTACCTCAATTGTGGGAACTTGATGCCATAGGAATAATTCCTGAACAACCAAGTCCTGATGATGTCTGTGCATACAATCAATACTTAGAAACTGTACAGTACTATGATGGACAGTACTGGGTAAGGCTACCATGGAAAATCAACCATAAAACCTTACCTACCAATTATCACATGGCTTATAGTCAATTTAAATCGCAACTAGCAAAGCTAAGAAAAAGGCCTGAGCATTTAAAACTCTATCATGAGATTATTGCGCAACAATTAAAGAATAAATTCATCGAAGTCGTGAAACATGACAATACGCAAACAGGCCATTTTTTACCTCACATGGCTGTAATGAGAGAATCAAAAACGACTCCTTTACGGATAGTTTTTAATTGTAGCTCTAAATCTGGACCCCAAGGAACCAGTCTAAATGATTGTTTGCAAACAGGTCCAAGTCTAACTCAGAAATTGTATGACATACTGTTGAAGTTTAGACTTAACAAATATGCGTATTCAGCAGATATAAGTAAGGCCTTTCTAAGAGTTGGCTTACAGGAAGAAGATAGAGACTTCACTAAGTTTCTATGGGTAGAGAACCCAGAAGATGTCAATAGTCCTGTAGTGACTTTCAGATTCTCATCAGTTCTTTTTGGCGCGACAAGCAGTCCATTTCTATTGCAAGCAACTCTAGATACTCATCTGAAGAAATCATCAAGTCCCTGTAAAACTGAAATCAGTCAAAATCTATATGTAGATAATTTTCAAGGGACAGTTAACAGTACTACTGAACTGTTACAATTATATCAAGAGGCCAACAAGGAGCTACAAGGTGCCAACATGCCACTACAATCTTGGGCCTCTAATAATGCAACATTGAATAATCAAATAGCAAGAGATTACCCTGAATATCACGTACCAGAATCACAAAAGGTGTTAGGCATGGATTGGGATTTAATCTCGGACACAATATCGATCAAATCTGTGCCAGTAAATTACAACATCACTACAAAAAGGGATTTGCTTTCACAAGTTAGCAAAGTATTTGACCCACTTGGTCTACTAAATCCTTTGACTATCAAGTGGCGTTTATTGGTGCAAGAAGCATGGAAGGCTAAGGTTGGTTGGGATGATCCACTACCAATCCAGTTACAAAAAGCTTGGATGGAAGTGGCTCAAGAACAAACTTTAGTTGAAAAGATAATCTTTCCGAGACACATAGTCGAGGAAAATGAAGAAGTATCACTACATGTATTCGCAGACTCGTCAGCCAAAGCTTTTGGAGCTTGTGCTTACTTAGTGACTTCTAATCAATCATATCTTATCACCTCTAAGGCCAGAGTCGCTCCATTAAAAAAGAGGACTTTGCCTCAGATGGAACTAACAGCACTGCTAACTGGCACACGCTTAGCAGTGCATATCAAACAAGTCTTGTCTACCATGAACATCAAAGATGTCATTATATGGTCTGACAATGAAGCTGTCTTACAATGGGTACGAAACGACAACTGTCCAACTCCATATGTAAAAAATCGCGTCTCGGAAATTAAAGAAATTTCCGCAGGCTTTCAATTGTTGCATGTACCAACAAAGGATAATCCTGCTGATCTCTTATCAAGAGGTATGACATTTAAACAGTTTGCAAAGGCAGATATTTGGTTTCATGGGCCTCGATGGTTAGTGAATGGTAGTTGGCCTGAACAAAAGCCACACGTCATTACGACACAAACCATAACTACCACCAGGCAGCAAGCTCAAATATCAGTCTTGGATTGTACTCGTTACTCCTCGCTCATCAAATTAATCAATGTAACACAGAACGTGTTTCATTATCTCAGGAAAAAAGGTATAAAATACACTTTTCCTGATGCACTTATCTATTGGGTAAGACAAGCCCAGAGAGAAACTTATGGGAATAACTATGAAAATCTTCCTCATAAGTTAAAACACAATCTCGGTCTGTGGATAGACCAAGAAAATCACAACATTCTGCGTTGTGGAGGGAGACTTAAACACGCAGATATCAATCTAGATACGGTGCATCCATGGCTTTTACCAAAAAATCATTGGATCACAAGGTTGATTGTGTTGCATACACATCAACAAATCATCAAACATGGAGGAGTGTTAGACACACTCACACAAATCAGACAGCAGTACTGGATTCCTCAGGGAAGACAGTCAGTCAAATCAATCTTGAAGAATTGCATGATATGCCGAAGGTACGATGCAAGAACTTGCTCTTATCCAGGGCCACCACCCCTACCAAAGGAACGAGTGGTCCATCTACAACCTTTCGAAACGACAGGAGTAGATTATACAGGAGCAATATATCTAACAGGGACTGCAGATAAGCAACCTATCAAGGCATACATCTGTCTGTTCACCTGTGCTACCACCAGGGCAGTACATCTAGAGGTAACACCCGATATGACTGCTCAATCATTTATTCAAGCTTTCCGCAGATTCGCAGCACGCCGATCATGCCCTAAGCTGATGATTTCAGATAACGGAGCAAACTTGGTAGCTGGAGAAGCATGTCTACGGGAAATCTGTTCCCATCCTGCAGTTACTTCCACACTGGAACAGCGTCATTGCAGATGGAAATTTATCCCTCCGAGAGCCCCATGGCACGGAGGATTTTATGAACGGTTAATAGGAACTGTAAAAAGATCCTTGAGAAAATCTCTACACCGTCAGAAAATCAATCTTCAAGAACTCCAGACAGTAATCACGGAAATAGAATCAAGGGTGAATAACCGGCCGTTGACTTACTTGTCTGAGGATCCTACTCAACATGAGCCATTAAGTCCTGCCCACCTAATGTATGGAAGACTTCTGACTCCAGTACCATCTCTAGTGGATGATGAGATCAGAGATCCCTCATATGTGGGTCAGAGCGAGTTGGTTCAGGGGTATAAGCATCTGTCCAGCATAATCCAAAAATGGAATGATGTTTGGACAAAAGAATATCTTACATCTCTACGAGAACATCACTATGGGGCCAATGTCCCACATAATATAGCTAATCTCCAACCTGGCGATATTGTCTTGGTAGACAGTGATGGCTCTAGGGCTGACTGGCCATTAGGTAAAGTTGTCTCAGTCCATCCAGATAGTCAGGGGATTTTGAGAATAGTCAAAATCCTGTCTAAAGGAACAACTTCCCTGAAGACATTGGACAAACTCATCCACATGGAATCAGTGAGCCAGCTGCAGTTAGATCCTGAGAGACCTCAAGACACTCTAACTCCACAAGACCCACAGACTCCTAACAGACACAATCGTCCACAACGGACAGCAGCACAAAAGTGCAAGCAAAATTTGCACTTGTATTATCAATCCAATGGAGAGTAAATAAATACATATGGTTACTATTGTCCTAAGTATTGGACTCTGTGCCAGTTCTCTCCCTCTGGAAGATGTGGGAAATTTTTACCCACCATATCTAATAATCATCTAAGAAATGTATAATTTCTATATCATATCTAAATCATATCAAAATCATATCTAAATCGTATCAAATCATATTTGAATCATTAAAGATTCATTATAGCTTGATCCTGGATGACAATGGCACCATGAACACGTACGCAACAGGGGCCCTTTTGATGCCTACGTGACTTTGTACATGATCTTTCAAGGATCCAGAAGCTTCTAGAAGGACTTCTTAATTAAAAAACTATTGGAACATTGATTCAACATCCGGTAGGATTAAAAATCGAATCCTTAATAAGATTCAGTGGTACTTTCAAATACTACTTATAATCTTTAAATCTTATATCTAATTATATTATAATCACATCTTATCTTAATCATAAGTCTAGACTGTAAAAATAATCGATCAATATTCATTGAAAGTTACCTCTCAAGGGAGAGGGAGGGGCATCTCGGGGCGAGAAGCGCCCACGACGATGCCTCGCGGCACTCCGCGTTTGTTTACAAATGAGTGAACAAGTGACTGATCCTTAGCGAACATTACCAGCTCAAGGACACCTTATCTAACATTTTTATCGCCAGTGAATACTCTCTAGAACTGGGGGAGTACCTGGACAATATCTACAAGGAAAATCCGTGAACATTCACATAAAATAGAGTGTATAGTGGAGATCAGTGACACGGTTTCCTCCACCTTCATTCATAAACTTTTATCTCGAATCATTCTTCTGCAACTGCAGGATAATCACGTAGCAACGCTACCAGATCATCATACAGCAACGCTGTAGCAAAATATCGTGCCTAAACTCAACAAGAGAGTTAATCAGTCTGGCAAACTTGTCAGACAGGCACCCCGACTGGCAGAGAAGTATATTGAAGGTTATTTGGTATATGATTGGCCAATTGTATGCTTGTGTAGCTTTAATATCCTATAAATCTGTCTGTTGGTTAAAAAGCGAGGCAAAGCCTCACATTTCGGTACGTTTATTAAAATTGTAGTGTAGCTGTGAATCTTATCCAAGCACTGAACCTCATGAGTGTCCATTCTGTCAGAAAAGAATTCAGCCTCAATAAGTAAAAACCTCACAAGTGTCCACAGTCTTGGAAGAGATTCAGTCAAGCTAACTGTATAAAGTGAATATGTCTGCATATATATTTGAATATATAAATTAAGTTATCAATTGCTTGCTTAGTTATTTTTAAGTTATCATATAAGTTCATTTAATTGAATATAATTTCTAGTACTAAGTTAATAGTATTAAGACTACATTTAAGGTCATTTATTTATACTTTTACAATTTAATTTGTTGTTTATAGTATAAGTACATATTGGCTGTTAAGTTATGGTACTAGGTTAGACTATGTATGTTTAAATCTCTGATTTAAACAGAGCCAGTGTTCAGTCAGATAACTGAATTTATTAAATCTTATCCTTGTATAAAATACAAGCTGATGTGAGATCCCTGTCTACAGGTGGATTGGAACTTCTATCAACAAGTCATTCACTCCACCTGTCCCTTACAGCCCACAATCTGTCATTAGGAAAAGAGGAATTAGGATTTACAACCCTAGCTAGAGATTTTAGTTGAATTAATTTGCAGACAGTTAATTTTTAATTTAGTTCAGTACAAGTCCCTGGTAGTCTCCTCTTATATCAATCCCAACAGGTTTTTCCCACATAGGTAAAGGGAATTGTGCATTGCTTATCCCCCCTATTTATTCATTGCACTACTGTTTGATACAGCCAGATCTTGAAAGCTTACCACAGACTTGGGGTTGGATATAGTAAAAGAGGTCATAAAGCAAGAACAAATGCACAAGGGCCGTGAAGAGGATTCGAACCTGCGTCCGAGAGCATCCTAGACGCTGCCTTAATCGACTGAGCTGCGACATGGTCAAAAGGAGTTGAAACCGAAGTTCTACTGAAGTTACAGGATCCTGCAGCCTCTCCGAGACACAAACCAGGGTTTTACACAACTTCCCCCATGCACCCGAGCTATGTCACTAGGCCGTTCTCCCTCTTCGCCCTTACTTCGTTACACACAGAAATCACAATTGCGTAATCCTCGTTACGGCCCTTGTGGATTTGTTCATTTGATGCCTCACGCAAATGTGATTTGTGTGTGTAACAGCAAGAGCCCGGTTACTAGCCCATAGTGGCCGGAACACATTCACTACCTAAAGTAGTATTTCATGACCCTAGTCAGGACCCAGCCAGGTACCGTGTGTCGCACCTGACCCTGGGTCAGGCTGGGGAGGACGACACCTGAGTAGGCCAGAGGAAAACACATTACGATACTTTCAGGTAAATACAAGCTAAAACAAAATTTGAGAACCAAACTTATTTATATGTGTTGGGTTTACTGAAACGACAGTTCGATCCCAACACACTATGTAATCCTTATATAAGTAACTTTGTATAAGTCCTATTCAGGTATTTTATAGTGCAATACAGTAGTTTATGGTGTAATACAGTAGTTTATCGTGCAATACAGTAGTTTTCAGTGCAATTCAGTAGTTTACAGAGCTGTATAGGTACTCTACAGTCCTGTATAGGTACTTTAGAGTCCTATATAAGTACTCTACAGCTAGGTGTTGCCCCCAGGCACTATGCTAGGTGTGGAGTGAGTCACTCCTGACTGTCCCATATGAACAGTGTTAAACTTCTCCCATGATAAAGCAGGCGTGGGAGGCGAGGTCTTCTCCAGTAATGAATACCATGACACACTTGTCTGGTCCATGGTGCGGCCCCTCCTTGTCTGGTCCATGGTGTGGCCCGCTCCTTGTCTGGTCCATGGTGCGGCCCGCTCCTTGTCTGGTCCATGGTGCGGCCCGCTCCTTGTCTGGTCCATGGTGCGGCCCGCTCCTTGTCTGGTCCATGGTGCGGCCCGCTCCTTGTCTGGACCATGGTGTGGCCCGCTCCTTGTCTGGTCCATGGTGTGGCCCCGCTCCTTGTCTGGTCCATGGTGTGGCCCAGCTCCTTGTCTGGACCATGGTGTGGCCCGCTCCTTGTATGGACCATGGTGTGGCCCGCTCCTTGTCTGGTCCATGGTGCGGCCCGCTCCTTGTCTGGACCATGGTGTGGCCCCGCTCCTTGTCTGGACCATGGTGTGGCCCAGCTCCTTGTCTGGACCATGGTGTGGCCCGCTCCTTGTATGGACCATGGTGTGGCCCGCTCCTCTGGTCCATGGTGTGGCCCCGCTCCTCTGGACCATGGTGTGGCCCGCTCCTCTGGTCCATGGTGTGGCCCCGCTCCTCTGGTCCATGGTGTGGCCCGGTGGGTGGGGCAGGTGGGCGGGTGGACCAACAAAGTCTGGTGTCATCACTTAAGGAACTTTACAATTTATTAAGTTTTTTTCTCTTAAGTCAAGCAGCGACGGTGTGGAGGAGCCAGCGACGGTGTGGAGGAGCCAGCGACGGTGTGGAGGAGCCAGCGACGGTGTTGAGGAGGCAGCGACGGTGTGGACGAGCCAGCGACGGTGTGGAGGAGCCAGCGACGGTGTGGAGGAGCCAGCGACGGTGTTGAGGAGGCAGCGACGGTGTTGAGGAGGCAGCGACGGTGTTGAGGAGCCAGCGACGGTGTTGAGGAGGCAGCGACGGTGGTGAGGAGGCAGCGACGGTGTGGAGGAGCCAGCGACGGTGTGGAGGAGCCAGCGACGGTGTTGAGGAGGCAGCGACGGTGTTGAGGAGGCAGCGACGGTGTGGAGGAGCCAGCGACGGTGTGGAGGAGCCAGCGACGGTGTGGAGGAGCCAGCGACGGTGTTGAGGAGGCAGCGACGGTGTTGAGGAGGCAGCGACGGTGTGGAGGAGGCAGCGACGGTGTGGAGGAGCCAGCGACGGTGTGGAGGAGTCAGCGACGGTGTGGAGGAGCCAGCGACGGTGTTGAGGAGTCAGCGACGGTGTGGAGGAGCCAGCGACGGTGTGGAGCCAGCGACGGTGTTGAGGAGCCAGCGACGGTGTGGAGGAGGCAGCGACGGTGTTGAGGAGGCAGCGACGGTGTGGAGGAGGCAGCGACGGTGTGGAGGAGCCAGCGACGGTGTTGAGGAGGCAGCGACGGTGTGGAGGAGCCAGCGACGGTGTGGAGGAGCCAGCGACGGTGTGGAAGAGCCAGCGACGGTGTGGAGGAGCCAGCGACGGTGTGGAGGAGCCAGCGACGGTGTGGAGGAGCCAGCGACGGTGTGGAGGAGCCAGCGACGGTGTGGAGGAGCCAGCGACGGTGTCCAGCAGCCAGCGACGGTGTCCAGCAGCCAGCGACGGTGTGGAGGAGCCAGCGACGGTGTGGATGAGCCAGTGACGGTGTGGAGGAGCCAGCGACGGTGTGGAGGAGCCAGCGACGGTGTGGAGGAGCCAGCGACGGTGTGGAGGAGCCAGCGACGGTGTGGAGGAGCCAGCGACGGTGTGGAGGAGCCAGCGACGGTGTTGAGGAGGCAGCGACGGTGTGGACGAGCCAGCGACGGTGTGGAGGAGCCAGCGACGGTGTGGAGGAGCCAGCGACGGTGTTGAGGAGGCAGCGACGGTGTTGAGGAGGCAGCGACGGTGTTGAGGAGCCAGCGACGGTGTTGAGGAGGCAGCGACGGTGGTGAGGAGGCAGCGACGGTGTGGAGGAGCCAGCGACGGTGTGGAGGAGCCAGCGACGGTGTTGAGGAGGCAGCGACGGTGTTGAGGAGGCAGCGACGGTGTGGAGGAGCCAGCGACGGTGTGGAGGAGCCAGCGACGGTGTGGAGGAGCCAGCGACGGTGTTGAGGAGGCAGCGACGGTGTTGAGGAGGCAGCGACGGTGTGGAGGAGGCAGCGACGGTGTGGAGGAGCCAGCGACGGTGTGGAGGAGTCAGCGACGGTGTGGAGGAGCCAGCGACGGTGTTGAGGAGTCAGCGACGGTGTGGAGGAGCCAGCGACGGTGTGGAGCCAGCGACGGTGTTGAGGAGCCAGCGACGGTGTGGAGGAGGCAGCGACGGTGTTGAGGAGGCAGCGACGGTGTGGAGGAGGCAGCGACGGTGTGGAGGAGCCAGCGACGGTGTTGAGGAGGCAGCGACGGTGTGGAGGAGCCAGCGACGGTGTGGAGGAGCCAGCGACGGTGTGGAGGAGCCAGCGACGGTGTGGAGGAGCCAGCGACGGTGTGGAGGAGCCAGCGACGGTGTGGAGGAGCCAGCGACGGTGTGGAGGAGCCAGCGACGGTGTGGAGGAGCCAGCGACGGTGTCCAGCAGCCAGCGACGGTGTCCAGCAGCCAGCGACGGTGTGGAGGAGCCAGCGACGGTGTGGATGAGCCAGTGACGGTGTGGAGGAGCCAGCGACGGTGTGGAGGAGCCAGCGACGGTGTGGAGGAGCCAGCGACGGTGTGGAGGAGCCAGCGACGGTGTGGAGGAGCCAGCGACGGTGTCCAGCTGCCAGCGACGGTGTGGAGGAGCCAGCGACGGTGTGGAGGAGCCAGCGACGGTGTGGAGGAGCCAGCGACGGTGTCCAGCTGCCAGCGACGGTGTCCAGCAGCCAGCGACGGTGTGGAGGAGCCAGCGACGGTGTGGAAGAGCCAGCGACGGTGTGGAGGAGCCAGCGACGGTGTGGAAGAGCCAGCGACGGTGTGGAGGAGCCAGCGACGGTGTGGAGGAGCCAGCGACGGTGTCCAGCAGCCAGCGACGGTGTGGAAGAGCCAGCGACGGTGTGGAAGAGCCAGCGACGGTGTGGAAGAGCCAGCGACGGTGTGGAGCAGCCCCAACATTTCCTACAGCATATAGAGTAGTAACAACTATGGAAAAGGAACAACTAGAGCTCAAAGTTTCCATCACAGTCAACCTGAAAGGAGAAGTAATAATGACACCACGAGACCAACAGACTGCAAATTACTTAGAAAAAGTAAAGTTCTGCAAGGGAAACCTGTATGCTTGGAAAAGCTGGACCCTTCAGAAAGACGCACACGAGGAGTCGTACTTTAGGGATTTTGGGATTCTAGTTTACAAGCCCCCTAGACGTAAAGTAGAGGCAGTGCTTGCCTTGGCCACGCAGGAAAATGTAATTATTGCTGGGGATTTTAATGCTCATCATCAAGAGTTAGGTGCAACTGGGCCAGCCAATGCAGATGGGCTCCATATAGCTGCAGCTCTGCGAGAAGTACCTGAAATTACGCTTCTCAACACTGGGGAACCCACTCACATTCTAGGAGGTTCCCTTGATCTTACATTCATCTCAACAGCACTCCAGCATCAGGCAAAGTGGGAGGTAGACCCGGTGATCACCAGTGACCACTATGCTACTGTCACGACACTAAACATAGAACGACCTCCTACACCACCTGCACAACCTAGGTGGAATTTAAGAAAGGCCAATTGGAATGTATACCAAGAGGAACTTGAAAAATGGTATACAACATACACGCCACCTGAGGATTTGAACATACACGAGACCAATCTGCAGGAAGCCGTTGCAGCTGCTGCAAACAAAGCTATTCCAATCATTATCACGGGTAACACAAAACGAAAGAACTATTGGTTCTATAGTAATGAAGTTAAAGAACAGAACCACAGAGTCAACATCTTCAGAAAACATCTAAAGAGAAACCCCACACCAGAAGGAAGAACTCTGCTAAGAGCGGTGATATCTGAAGCAAGACGAGTTTCTAGAGAGGTGAAGGAGGCAAGATGGTTTGAGTGGTGTCAAACTCTCAATGAACATAGTAGTCTTGGCAAGATATGGGGTCAGATTAAAACTATATCAGGTCGACCAGCCCGACCACAGGCATGTATTCAACCATTGCAGGAGGCTGAGAGACTTGCTCTCCAATTTGCAGAAAGAACAGCGTCATATCAGCTTCCTGCAATGCTCAGAAGGCAGCAAGAACAATTAAAACAAGAGAGGTTGACAGTCATTCATGAGAGCATAGCTATAAATGACGAATGTGACTGTCCCTTCACCACACAAGAACTAATCAGAGCCAAAAAAGGTGATAAGGACACTGCACCAGGTGCTGATAACATTACATACTCAATGATCGCACATGCAGGTCCTGCTGGAGAACAAGGAATATTGGACGTCATCAATGCATCTTGGCAGCACGGCAAACTACCGCCCTCTTGGAAGCAAGCAGACATCACACCGATTCCTAAGCCGAAAGAACCTGGCAATTACAGACCCATTTCATTAACATCATGCCTTAGTAAAACTGCAGAACGGATGGTCTTAAATAGGCTACTGTGGAAGACTGGAGACCTTCATAAACACATATTTGGCTTCACTAGAGGAGTAGGTACTGCAAACTGTATAGCAACATTACTAGGAACAGTTAACTCAGGTCCAGTTATAGTGATCTTCCTTGATCTAGAAAAAGCATTCGAACTTGCAAGCCCGCAAGCAATTTTACACACCTTAGTACATATATATACCAAAAGGTGTAAAGGGAAATATCCTTTATGAAAATACACAACACCACACCCACCAACACCACACCCACCAACACCACACCCACCAACACCACACCCACCAACACCACACCCACCAACACCACACCCACCAACACCACACCCACCAACACCACACCCACCAACACCACACCCACCAACACCACACCCACCAACACCACACCCACCAACACCACACCCACCAACACCACACCCACCAACACCACACCCACCAACACCACACCCACCAACACCACACCCACCAACACCACACCCACCAACAACACACCCACCAACACCACACCCACCAACACCACACCCACCAACACCACACCCACCAACACCACACCCACCAACACAACACCCACCAACACCACACCCACCAACACCACACCCACCAACACCACACCCACCAACAACACACCCACCAACACCACACCCACCAACACCACACCCACCAACACCACACCCACCAACACCACACCCACCAACACCACACCCACCAACACCACACCCACCAACACCACACCCACCAACACCACACCCACCAACACCACACACACCAACACCACACCCACCAACACCACACCCACCAACACCACACCCACCAACAACACACCCACCAACACCACACCCACCAACAACACACCCACCAACACCACACCCACCAACACAACACCCACCAACACAAAACCCACCAACACCACACCCACCAACACAACACCCACCAACACCACACACACCAACACCACACCCACCAACACCACACCCACCAACACCACACCCACCAACACCACACCCACCAACACAACACCCACCAACACCACACCCACACACACAACACCCACCAACACCACACACACAACACCCACCAACACAACACCCACCAACACCACACCCACCAACACCACACACACAACACCCACCAACACCACACCCACACACACAACACACACACAACACCACACACACAACACCCACCAACACCACACCCACCAACACAACACCCACCAACACCACACACTCAACACCCACCAACACCACACACACAACACCCAACAACACCACACACACCACACCCACCAACACCACACACACAACACCCACCAACACCACACCCACACACACAACACACACACAACACCACACACACAACACCCACCAACACCACACCCACCAACACCACACCCACCAACACCCACCAACACCACACACACAACACTCACCAACACCACACACACAACACCCACCAACACCCACCAACACCACACACACCAACACCACACACACAACACTCACCAACACCACACACACAACACCCACCAACACAACACCCACCAACACCACACACACAACACTCACCAACACCACACACACAACACCCACCAACACCACACACACAACACCCACCAACACCACACACACCAACACCCACTAACACCACACACACAACACCCACCAACACAACACACACAACACCCACCAACACCACACACACAACACCCACCAACACAACACACACAACACCCACCAACACCACATACACAACACCCACCAGCACAACACCCACCAACACCCACCAACACAACACTCACCAACACCACACACACAACACCCACCAACACAACACCCACCAACACCACACACACAACACTCACCAACACCACACACACAACACCCACCAACACCACACACACAACACCCACCAACACCACACACACCAACACCCACTAACACCACACACACAACACCCACCAACACAACACACACAACACCCACCAACACCACACACACAACACCCACCAACACAACACACACAACACCCACCAACACCACATACACAACACCCACCAGCACAACACCCACCAACACCCACCAACACAACACTCACCAACACCACACACACAACACCCACCAACACAACACCCACCAACACCACACACACCACACCCACCAACACCACACACAAAACACCACACACACAACACCCACCAACACCACACACACAACACACACCAACACCACACACACAACACCCACCAACACAACACCCAACAACACCACACACACAACACTCACCAACACCACACACACAACACCACACACACAACACCCACCAACACCACACACACAACACCCACCGACACCACACACACAACACCCACCAACACCACACACACAACACCCACCAACACCACACACACAACACCCACCAACACCACACACACAACACCCACCAACACCACACACACAACACCCACCAACACAACACCCACCAACACCACACACACACCACACCCACCAACACCACACACACAACACCACACACACAACACCCACCAACACCACACACACAACACACACCAACACCACACCCACCAACACCACACACACAACACCCACCAACACAACACCCAACAACACCACACACACAACACCCACCAACACCACACACACAACACCCACCAACACCACACACACAACACCCACCGACACCACACACACAACACCCACCAACACAACACCCACCAACACCACACACACAACACCCACCAACACCACACACACAACACCCACCAACACCACACACACCAACACCCACCAACACCACACACACCAACACCCACCAACACCACACACACCAACACCCACCAACACCACACACACAACACCCACCAACACCACACACACAACACCCACCAACACCACACACACAACACCCACCAACACCACACACACAACACCCACCAACACCACACACACAACACCCACCAACATCACACCCACCAACACCACACACACCACACCCACCAACACCACACCCACCAACACCACACACACAACACCCACCAACACAACACCACCAACACCACACACACCACACCCACCAACACCACACACACAACACCCACCAACACCACACACACAACACCCACCAACACAACACCCACCAACACCACACACACCACACCCACCAACACAACACCCACCAACACCACACACACCACACCCACCAACACCACACACACAACACCCACCAACACAACACCCACCAACACCACACACACCACACCCACCAACACAACACCCACCAACACCACACACACCACACCCACCAACACCACACACACAACACCCACCAACACCACACACACAACACCCACCAACACCACACCCACCAACACCACACACACAACACCCACCAACACAACACCCACCAACACAACACCCACCAACACCACACCCACCAACACCACACACACAACACCCACCAACACAACACCCACCAACACAACACCCAGCAACACCACACACACAACACCCACCAACACAACACCCACCAACACCACACACACCACACCCACCAACACCACACACACAACACCCACCAACGCAACACCCACCAACACCACACACACCACACCCACCAACACCACACACACAACACCCACCAACACCACACCCACCAACACCACACACACAACACCCACCAACACAACACCCACCAACACCACACACACCACACCCACCAACACCACACACACAACACCCACCAACACCACACACACAACACCCACCAACACAACACCCACCAACACCACACACACAACACCCACCAACACCACACACACCACACCCACCAACACAACACCCACCAACACCACACACACAACACCCACCAACACCACACACACAACACCCACCAACACCACACACACAACACCACACACACAACACCCACCAACACCACACACACAACACCCACCAACACCACACACACAACACCCACCAACACCACACACACAACACCCACCAACACCACACACACCAACACCCACCAACACAACACCCACCAACACCCACCAACACCACACACACAACACCCACCAACACCACACACACAACACCCACCAACACCACACACACAACACCCACCAACACCACACCCACTAACACCACACACACAACACCCACCAACACCACACCCACCAACACCACACACACAACACCCACCAACACCACACACACCAACACCCACCAACACAACACCCACCAACACCCACCAACACCACACAAACAACACCCACCAACACCACACACACAACACCCACCAACACCACGCACACAACACCCACCAACACCCACCAACACCACACACACAACACCCACCAACACCACACACACCAACACCACACACACAACACCCACCAACACCACACACACAACACCCACCAACACCACACACACCAACACCACACACACAACACCCACCAACACCACACACACAACACCCACCAACACCACACACACAACACCCACCAACACCACACCCACCAACACCACACACACAACACCCACCAACACCACACACACAACACCCACCAACACCACACACACCAACACCCACCAACACAACACCCACCAACACCACACACACAACACCCACCATCACCACACACACAACACCCACCAACACCACACACACCAACACCCACCAACACAACACCCACCAACACCCACCAACACCACACACACAACACCCACCAACACCACACACACAACACCCACCAACACCACACCCACCAACACCACACCCACCAACACCACACCCACCAACACCACACCCACCAACACCCACCAACACCACACCCACCAACACAACACCCACCAACACCACACACACAACACCCACCAACACCACACACACCACACCCACCAACACCACACACACAACACCCACCAACACCACACACACATCACCCACCAACACCACACACACAACACCCACCAACACCACACCCACCAACACCACACACACAACACCCACCAACACCACACACACCAACACCCACCAACACAACACCCACCAACACCCACCAACACAACACCCACCAACACCCACCAACACCACACAAACAACACCCACCAACACCACACACACAACACCCACCAACACCACACACACAACACCCACCAACACCCACCAACACCACACACACAACACCCACCAACACCACACACACAACACCCACCAACACCACACACACAACACCCACCAACACCACACACACCAACACCACACACACAACACCCACCAACACCACACACACAACACCCACCAACACCACACACACAACACCCACCAACACCACACCCACCAACACCACACACACAACACCCACCAACACCACACACACAACACCCACCAACACCACACACACCAACACCCACCAACACAACACCCACCAACACCACACACACAACACCCACCATCACCACACACACAACACCCACCAACACCACACACACCAACACCCACCAACACAACACCCACCAACACCCACCAACACCACACACACAACACCCACCAACACCACACACACAACACCCACCAACACCACACCCACCAACACCACACCCACCAACACCACACCCACCAACACCACACCCACCAACACCCACCAACACCACACCCACCAACACAACACCCACCAACACCACACACACAACACCCACCAACACCACACACACCACACCCACCAACACCACACACACAACACCCACCAACACCACACACACAACACCCACCAACACCACACACACAACACCCACCAACACCACACACACCAACACCCACCAACACAACACCCACCAACACCACACACACAACACCCACCAACACAACACCCACCAACACCACACACACAACACCCACCAACACAATACCCTCCAACACCCACCAACACAACACCCACCAACACAACACCCACCAACACCACACACACAACACCCACCAACACAACACCCACCAACACCACACACACAACACCCACCAACACCACACACACAACTCCCACCAACACCACACACACAACACCCACCAACACCACACACACAACACCCACCAACACCACACCCTCCAACACCACACACACAACACCACACACACAACACCCACCAACACAACACCCACCAACACCACACACACAACACCCACCAACACCACACACACAACACCCACCAACACCACACACACAACACCCACCAACACCACACACACAACACCCACCAACACAACACCCACCAACACCCACCAACACAACACCCACCAACACCACACACACAACACCCACCAACACCACACCCACCAACACCCACCAACACAACACCCACCAACACCCACCAACACAACACCCACCAACACCCACCAACACAACACCCACCAACACCACACCCACCAACACCACACACACAACACCCACCAACACCACACCCACCACACCCACCAACACCACACACACAACACCCACCAACACCACACACACAACACCCACCAACACAACACCCACCAACACCACACACACAACACCCACCAACACCACACCCACCAACACCACACACACAACACCCACCAACACCACACCCACCAACACCACACACACAACACCCACCAACACCACACCCACCAACACCACACACACCACACCCACTAACACCACACACACAACACCCACCAACACCACACACACCACACCCACCAACACCACACACACCACACCCACCAACACCACACACACAACACCCACCAACACCACACCCACCAACACCACACCCACAACACCCACCAACACCACACACACAACACCCACCAACACCACACCCACCAACACCACACCCACAACACCCACCAACACCACACACACAACACCCACCAACACAACACCCACCAACACCACACACACCACACCCACCAACACCACACACACCACACCCACCAACACCACATACACCACACCCACCAACACCACACACACAACACCCACCAACACCACACACACCAACACAACACCCACCAACACCACACACACAACACCCACCAACACCACACACACAACACCCACCAACACCACACACACCAACACCCACCAACACAACACCCACCAACACCACACACACAACACCACACACACAACACCCACCAACACCACACACACCACACCCACCAACACAACACCCACCAACACCACACACACAACACCCACCAACACCACACACACAACACCCACCAACACCACACACACAACACCCACCAACACCACACACACAACACCCACCAACACAACACCCACCAACACCACACACAACACCCACCAACACCACACACACACACACACACACAACACCCACCAACACCACACACATAACACCCACCAACACCACACACACAACACCCACCAACACCACACACACAACACCCACCAACACCACACACACAATACCCACCAACACCACACACACAACACACCACCAACACAACACCCACCAACACCACACACACAACACCCACCAACACAACACACACAACACCCACCAACACAACACCCACCAACACCCACCAACACCCACCAACACCCACCAACACAACACCCACCAACACCCACCAACACCCACCAACACCCACCAACACAACACCCACCAACACCCACCAACACCCACCAACACCCACCAACACAACACCCACCAACACCCACCAACACCCACCAACACAACACTCACCAACAAAACACACACAACACCCACCAACACAACACCCACCAACACCACACACACAACACCCACCAACACAACACCCACCAACACCCACCAACACAACACCCACCAACACCCACCAACACAACACCCACCAACACCCACCAACAACACCCACCAACACCCACCAACACAACACCCACCAACACCCACCAACACAACACCCACCAACACCACACACACAACACCCACCAACACCACACACACAACACCCACCAACACAACACCCACCAACACCCACCAACACAACACCCACCAACACCACACACACAACACCCACCAACACCACACACACAACACCCACCAACACAACACCCACCAACACCACACACACAACACCCACCAACACCACACACACAACACCCACCAACACAACACCCACCAACACCACACACACCACACCCACCAACACCACACACCAACACCCACCAACACAACACCCACCAACACCACACACACAACACCCACCACACCACACACACAACACCCACCAACACCACACACACAACACCCACCAACACCACACACACCAACACCCACCAACACAACACCCACCAACACCCACCAACACCACACACACAACCCCACCAACACCACACACACAACACCCACCAACACCACACACACAACACCCACCAACACCACACCCACCAACACCACACACACAACACCCACCAACACCACACACACAACACCCACCAACACCACACACCAACACCCACCAACACAACACCCACCAACACCACACACACCACACCCAACAACACCACACACACAACACCCACCAACACCACACCCACCAACACCACACACACCACACCCACCAACACCACACACACCACACCCACCAACACCACACACACAACACCCACCAACACCACACCACACCACCACACCACACACACACCCACCAACACCACACCCACCAACACCACACACACAACACCCACCAACACCACACCCACCAACACCACACACACAACACCCACCAACACCACACACACAACACCCACCAACACCACACACACACAACACCCACCAACACAACACCCACAACACCCACCAACACCACACACACAACACCCACCAACACCACACACACCAACACCCACCAACACCACACACACAACACCCACCAACACAACACACACAACACCACACACACAACACCCACCAACACCACACACACAACACCACACACACAACACCACACACACAACACCCACCAACACAACACCCACCAACACCACACACACAACACCCACCAACACCCACCAACACCACACACACAACACCCACCAACACCCACCAACACAACACCCACCAACACCCACCAACACCACACACACAACACCCAACAACACCACACACACAACACCCACCAACACAACACCCACAACACTCACCAACACCACACACACAACACCCACCAACACCACACACACAACACCCACCAACACCACACACAAAACACCCACCAACACAACACCCAACAACACCACACACACAACACCCACCAACACAACACCCACAACACTCACCAACACCACACACACAACACCCACCAACACAACACACACAACACCCACCAACACCACACACACAACACCCACCAACACCACACACAACACCCACCAACACCACACACACAACACCCAACAACACCACACACACAACACCCACCAACACAACACCCACCAACACCACACACACAACACCCACCAACACCCACCAACACCACACACACAACACCCACCAACACCCACCACACCACACACACAACACCCACCAACACCCACCAACACCCACCAACACAACACCCACCAACACCCACCAACACCACACACACAACACCCACCAACACCACACACACAACACCCACCAACACAACACCCACCAACACCCACCAACACAACACCCACCAACACCACACACACCACACACACCCCAACACCACACACACAACACCCACCAACACCACACCCACCAACACCACACACACACAACACCCACCAACACCACACACAACACCCACCAACACAACACCCACCAACACCACACACACAACACCCACCAACACCACACACACAACACCACACACACAACACCCACCAACACCACACACACCACACCCACCAACACCACACCCACCAACACCACACACACACAACACCCACCAACACCACACACACAACACCCACCAACACAACACCCACCAACACCACACACACAACACCCACCAACACCACACCCACCAACACCACACACACACAACACCCACCAACACCACACACACAACACCCACCAACACCACACCCACCAACACCACACACACACAACACCCACCAACACCACACACACAACACCCACCAACACCACACCCACCAACACCACACACACAACACCCACCAACACCACACACACACAACACCCACCACACCACACACACAACACCCACCAACACACACACACACCCCCAACACCACACACACAACACCCACCAACACCACACACACACACCCACCAACACAACACCCACCAACACCACACACACCACACCCACCAACACCACACACACCACACCCACCAACACCACACACACCACACCCACCAACACCACACACACCACACCCACCAACACCACACAACAACACCCACCACACCACACACCCAACACCACACCCACCAACACACACACACAACACCCACCAACACCACACACACAACACCCACCAACACACCACACACACAACACCCACCAACACCACACACCCACCCACCAACACAACACCCACCAACACCACACACACAACACCACACACACACCCACCAACCCACACACCCACACCCACCAACACAACACCCACCAACACCACACACAAAACACCCACCAACACCACACACACAACACCCACCAACACCACACACACAACATCCACCAACACCACACACACAACACCCCCAACACCACACACACAACACCCACCAACACCACACACACAACACCCACCAACACAACACCCACCAACACCACACACACACACACCCACCAACACCACACACACAACACCACACACAACACCCACCAACACCACACACAACAACCCCACCAACACCACACACACAACACCCACCAACACCACACACACAACACCCACCAACACCACACACACAACACCCACCAACACCACACACACAACACCCACCAACACCACACACACAACACCCACCAACACAACACCCACCAACACCACACACACAACACCCACCAACACAACACACACAACACCCACAAACACAACACCCACCAACACCCACCAACACCCACCAACATCCACCAACACAACACCCACCAACACCCACCAACACCCACCAACACCCACCAACACCCACCAACACAACACTCACCAACACAACACACACAACACCCACCAACACAACACCCACCAACACCACACACACAACACCCACCAACACAACACCCACCAACACCACACACACAACACCCACCAACACCACACACACAACACCCACCAACACAACACCCAGCAACACCACACACACCACACCCACCAACACCACACACACAACACCCACCAACACCCAC
Organism: Procambarus clarkii; assembly: GCF_040958095.1. Classification (NCBI taxonomy): domain Eukaryota; kingdom Metazoa; phylum Arthropoda; class Malacostraca; order Decapoda; family Cambaridae; genus Procambarus; species Procambarus clarkii. The sequence goes on from NC_091207.1 coordinate 10,298,879, forward strand.
CAACACCACACACACAACACCCACCAACACAACACACACCAACACCACACACACCACACCCACCAACACCACACACACAACACCCACCAACACCCACCAACACCACACACACAACACCCACCAACACAACACCCACCAACACCACACACACCACACCCACCAACACCACACACACAACACCCACCAACACAACACCCACCAACACCCACCAACACCACACACACAACACCCACCAACACAACACACACAACACCCACCAACACCACACACACAACACCCACCAACACCACACCCACCAACACCACACCCACAACACCCACCAACACCACACACACAACACCCACCAACACAACACCCACCAACACCACACACACCACACCCACCAACACCACACACACCACACCCACCAACACCACACACACCACACCCACCAACACCACACACACAACACCCACCAACACCACACACACCAACACCACACCCACCAACACCACACACACAGAACACCCACCAACACCACACACACAACACCCACCAACACCACACACACAACACCCACCAACACCACACACACCAACACCCACCAACACAACACCCACCAACACCACACACACAACACCACACACACAACACCCACCAACACCACACACACCACACCCACCAACACAACACCCACCAACACCACACACACAACACCCACCAACACCACACACACAACACCCACCAACACCACACACACAACACCCACCAACACCACACACACAACACCCACCAACACCACACACACAACACCCACCAACACAACACCCACCAACACCACACACACAACACCCACCAACACCACACACACAACACCACACACACAACACCCACCAACACCACACACACAACACCCACCAACACCACACACACAACACCCACCAACACCACACACACAACACCCACCAACACCACACACACAACACCCACCAACACCACACACACAACACCCACCAACACCACACACACAACACCCACCAACACCACACACACAACACCCACCAACACCACACACACAACACCCACCAACACAACACCCACCAACACCACACACACAACACCCACCAACACAACATACACAACACCCACCAACACAACACCCACCAACACCCACCAACACCCACCAACACAACACCCACCAACACCCACCAACACCCACCAACACCCACCAACACAACACCCACCAACACAACACACACAACACCCACCAACACAACACCCACCAACACCACACACACAACACCCACCAACACCCACCAACACAACACCCACCAACACCCACCAACACAACACCCACCAACACCCACCAACACAACACCCACCAACACCCACCAACACAACACCCACCAACACCCACCAACACCCACCAACACAACACCCACCAACACCCACCAACACAACACCCACCAACACCCACCAACACAACACCCACCAACACCACACACACAACACCCACCAACACCACACACACAACACCCACCAACACAACACCCACCAACACCACACACACCACACCCACCAACACCACACACACAACACCCACCAACACCACACACACAACACCCACCAACACAACACCCACCAACACCCACCAACACAACACCCACCAACACCACACACACAACACCCACCAACACCACACACACAACACCCACCAACACCACACACACAACACACACCAACACAACACCCACCAACACCCACCAACACCCACCAACACCCACCAACACCACACACACAACACCCACCAACACAACACCCACCAACACCCACCAACACCCACCAACACCCACCAACACCACACACACAACACCCACCAACACAACACCCACCAACACCCACCAACACAACACCCACCAACATCCACCAACACAACACCCACCAACACCCACCAACACAACACCCACCAACACCACACACACAACACCACACACACAACACCCACCAACACCACACACACAACACCCACCAACACCCACCAACACCCACCAACACCACACACACAACACCCACCAACACCCACCAACACAACACCCACCAACACCCACCAACACCCACCAACACCACACACACAACACCCACCAACACCACACACACAACACCCACCAACACCCACCAACACAACACCCACCAACACCCACCAACACAACACCCACCAACACCACACACACAACACCCACCAACACAACACCCATGAACACCACACACACACAACACCCATGAACACCACACACACACAACACCACACACACAACACCCACCAACACAACACCCACCAACACAACACCCACCAACACAACACCCACCAACACAACACACACAACACCCACCAACACCACACACACAACACCCACCAACACCACACCCACCAACACCACACACACACAACACCCACCAACACCACACACACACAACACCCACCAACACCACACACACAACACCCACCAACACCACACCCACCAACACCACACACACACACCACCCACCAACACCACACACACAACACCCACCAACACCACACAGACACAACACCCACCAACACCACACACACAACACCCACCAACACCACACACACACAACACCCACCAACACCACACACACAACACCCACCAACACAACACCCACCAACACCACACACACACAACACCCACCAACACCACACACACAACACCCACCAACACCACACCCACCAACACCACACACACAACACCCACCAACACCACACACACAACACCCACCAACACAACACCCACCAACACCACACCCACCAACACCACACCCACCAACACCACACACACAACACCCACCAACACCACACACACAACACCCACCAACACAACACCCACCAACACCACACCCACCAACACCACACCCACCAACACCACACACACAACACCCACCAACACCACACACACAACACCCACCAACACAACACCCACCAACACCACACCCACCAACACCACACACACAACACCCACCAACACCACACACACAACACCCACCAACACAACACCCACCAACACAACACCCACCAACACCCACCAACACCACACACACAACACCCACCAACACAACACCCACCAACACAACACCCACCAACACCACACCCACCAACACCACACACACAACACCAACCAACACCACACACACAACACCCACCAACACCACACACACAACACCCACCAACACCACACACACAACACCCACCAACACCACACACACAACACCCACCAACACCCACCAACACCACACACACAACACCCACCAACACCACACACACAACACCAACCAACACCACACACACAACACCCACCAACACCACACACACAACACCCACCAACACAACACCCACCAACACCACACACACAACACCCACCAACACCACACACACAACACCCACCAACACAACACCCACCAACACCACACACACAACACCCACCAACACCCACCAACACCACACACACAACACCCACCAACACAACACCCACCAACACCACACACACAACACCCACCAACACCCACCAACACCCACCAACACCCACCAACACCACACACACAACACCCACCAACACAACACCCACCAACACCCACCAACACCCACCAACACCACACACACAACACCCACCAACACAACACCCACCAACACCCACCAACACAACACCCACCAACATCCACCAACACAACACCCACCAACACCCACCAACACAACACCCACCAACATCCACCAACACAACACCCACCAACACCCACCAACACAACACCCACCAACACCACACACACAACACCACACACACAACACCCACCAACACCACACACACAACACCCACCAACACCCACCAACACCCACCAACACCACACACACAACACCCACCAACACAACACCCACCAACACCCACCAACACAACACCCACCAACATCCACCAACACAACACCCACCAACACCCACCAACACAACACCCACCAACATCCACCAACACAACACCCACCAACACCCACCAACACAACACCCACCAACACAACACCACACACACAACACCACACACACAACACCCACTAACACCACACACACAACACCCACCAACACAACACCCACCAACACCCACCAACACCCACCAACACAACACCCACCAACACAACACCACACACACAACACCCACCAACACAACACACACACAACACCACACACACAACACCCACCAACACAACACCCACCAACACCACACACACAACACCCACCATCACAACACCCACCAACACCCACCAACACCCACCAACACCCACCAACACAACACCCACCAACACAACACCACACACACAACACCCACCAACACAACACACACACAACACCACACACACAACACCCACCAACACAACACCCACCAACACCACACACACAACACCCACCAACACCACACCCACACACACAACACCCACCAACACCACACACACAACACCCACCAACACCACACACACAACACCCAACAACACCACACACACAACACCCACCAACACAACACCCACCAACACCACACACACAACACCCACCAACACCCACCAACACCACACACACAACACCCACCAACACCCACCAACACCACACACACAACACCCACCAACACCCACCAACACAACACCCACCAACACCCACCAACACCACACACACAACACCCACCAACACCCACCAACACAACACCCACCAACACCCACCAACACAACACCCACCAACATCACACACACAACACCCACCAACACAACACCCATGAACACCACACACACACAACACCACACACACAACACCCACCAACACAACACCCACCAACACAACACCCACCAACACAACACCCACCAACACAACACACACAACACCCACCAACACCACACACACAACACCCAACAACACCACACCCACCAACACCACACACACACAACACCCACCAACACCACACACACACAACACCCACCAACACCACACACACAACACCCACCAACACCACACCCACCAACACCACACACACACACCACCCACCAACACCACACACACAACACCCACCAACACCACACAGACACAACACCCACCAACACCACACACACAACACCCACCAACACCACACACACACAACACCCACCAACACCACACACACAACACCCACCAACACAACACCCACCAACACCACACACACACAACACCCACCAACACCACACACACAACACCCACCAACACCACACACACAACACCCACCAACACCACACACACAACACCCACCAACACCACACACACAACACCCACCAACACCACACCCACCAACACCACACCCACCAACACCACACACACAACACCCACCAACACCACACACACAACACCCACCAACACAACACCCACCAACACCACACCCACCAACACCACACACACAACACCCACCAACACCACACACACAACACCCACCAACACAACATCCACCAACACCACACCCACCAACACCACACACACAACACCCACCAACACCACACACACAACACCCACCAACACAACACCCACCAACACCCACCAACACCACACACACAACACCCACCAACACAACACCCACCAACACAACACCCACCAACACCACACCCACCAACACCACACACACAACACCAACCAACACCACACACACAACACCCACCAACACCACACACACAACACCCACCAACACCACACACACAACACCCACCAACACCACACACACAACACCCACGAACACCCACCAACACCACACACACAACACCCACCAACACCACACACACAACACCAACCAACACCACACACACAACACCCACCAACACCACACACACAACACCCACCAACACAACACCCACCAACACCACACACACAACACCCACCAACACCACACACACAACACCCACCAACACAACACCCACCAACACCACACACACAACACCCACCAACACCCACCAACACCACACACACAACACCCACCAACACAACACCCACCAACACCACACACACAACACCCACCAACACCACACACACAACACCCACCAACACCCACCAACACAACACACACCAACACCACACACACACCAACACAACACCCACCAACACCACACTCACAACACCTACCAACACCCACCAACACAACACACACCAACACCACACACACACCAACACAACACCCACCAACACCACACACACAACACCCACCAACACCACACACACAACACCTACCAACACCCACCAACACAACACACACCAACACCACACACACACCAACACAACACCCACCAACACCACACCCACCAATACCACACACACAACACCCACCAACACAACACACACCAACACCACACACACACCAACACAACACCCACCAACACCACACACACAACACCCACCAACACAACACCCACCAACACCACACCCACCAATACCACACACAACACCCACAAACACCCACCAACACAACACCCACCAACACAACACCCACCAACACCACACCCACCAACACCACACACACAACACCCACCAACACCCACCAACACAACACCCACCAACACCACACCCACCAATACAACCCCACACCCACCAACACAACCCCACACCCACCAACACCAGCCTGACCCACACAGTCCAGCACCACCAGCCTGACCTACATAGTCCAGCACCACCAGCCTGAAAGGGGGGTAGAAATAGCCTAAGCTACTCTATACCTTTGAGATGTATTTTTTCTTGTCTCAATAAACATACTTGAACTTGAACTTGAACCAGCCTGACCCACACAGTCCAGCACCACCAGCCTGACCCACACAGCACCACCAGCCTGACCCACACAGCACCACCAGCCTGACCCTCACACTCCAGCACCACCAGCCTGACCCACACAGCACCACTAGCCTAACCCACACAGCCCTGCACCACCAGCCTGACCCACACAGCTCAGCACCACCAGCCTGACCCACACAGTCCTGCACCACCAGCCTGACCCACACAGTCCAGCACCACCAGCCTGACCCACCACCAGCCTGACCCACACAGTCTAGCACCACCAGCCTGACCCACACAGCCCAGCACCACCAGCCTGACCCACACAGCCCTGCACCACCAGCCTGACCCACCACCAGCCTGACCCACACAGTCTAGCACCACCAGCCTGACCCACACAGCCCAGCACCACCAGCCTGACCCACACAGCCCAGCACCACCAGCCTGACCCACACAGCACCACCAGCCTGACCCACACAGCCCAGCACCACCAGCCTGACCCACACAGCCCAGCACCACCAGCCTGACCCACACAGCACCACTAGCCTGACCCACACAGCCCAGCACCACCAGCCTGACCCACACAGCCCTGCACCACCAGCCTGACCCACACAGCACCACCAGCCTAACCCACACAGCCCAGCACCACCAGCCTGACCCACACAGCCCAGCACCACCAGCCTGACCCACACAGCCCAGCACCACCAGCCTGACCCATCACCAGCCTGACCCACACAGCCTAGCACCACCAGCCTGACGCACACAGCCCAGCACCACCAGCCTGACCCACACAGCCCTGCACCACCAGCCTGACCCACCACCAGCCTGACCCACACAGCCCAGCACCACCAGCCTGACCCACACAGCCCAGCACCACCAGCCTGACCCACACAGCCCAGCACCACCAGCCTGACCCACACAGCCCAGCACCACCAGCCTGACCCACACAGCCCTGCACCACCAGCCTGACCCACACCTCCCAGCACTACCAGCCTGACCCACACAGCCCAGCACCACCAGCCTGACCCACACAGTCTAGCACCACCAGCCTGACCCACACAGTCTAGCACCACCAGTCTGACCTACACAGCCCAGCACCACCAGCCTGACCCACATAGTCCAGCACCACCAGCCTGACCTACATAGTCCAGCACCACCAGCCTGACCCACACAGTCCAGCACCACCAGCCTGACCCACACAGTCCTGCACCACCAGCCTGGCCCACACAGCACCACCAGCCTGACCCTCACACTCCAGCACCACCAGCCTGACCCACACAGTCCAGCACCACCAGCCTGACCCACACAGTCCAGCACCACCAGCCTGACCCACACAGTCTAGCACCACCAGCCTTACCCACACAGTCCAGCACCACCAGCCTGACCCACACAGCCCAGCACCACCAGTCTGACCCACACAGTCCTGCACCACCAGCCTGACCCACACAGTCTAGCACCACCAGCCTGACCCACACAGCCCAGCACCACCAGTCTGACCCACACAGCCCTGCACCACCAGCCTGACCCACACAGCCCAGCACCACCAGCCTGACCCACACAGTCTAGCACCACCAGCCTGACCCACACAGCCCAGCACCGCTAGCCTGACCCACACATTCTAGCACCACCAGCCTGACCCACACAGCACCACCAGCCTGACCCACACAGCCCAGCACCACCAGCCTGACCCACACAGCACCACCAGCCTGACCCACACAGCCCAGCACCACCAGCCTGACCCACACAACACCACCAGCCTGACCCACACAACACCACCAGCCTGACCCACACAGTCCAGCACCACCAGCCTGTCCCACACAGCCCAGCACCACCAGCCTGACCCACACAGCCCAGCACCACCAGCCTGACCCACACAGTCCTGCACCACCAGCCTGACCCACACAGCACCACCAGCCTGACCCACACAGACCAGCACCACCAGCCTGACCCACACAGCACCACCAGCCTGACCCACACAGCCCAGCACCACCAGCCTGACCCACACAGCCCAGCACCACCAGCCTGACCCACACAGCCCAGCACCACCAGCCTGACCCAGACAGTCCTGCACCACCAGCTAGACCCACACAGCACCACCAGCCTGACCCACACAGCCCAGCACCACCAGCCTGACCCACACAGCACCACCAGCCTGACCCACACAGCCCAGCACCACCAGCCGGACCCACACAGCACCACCAGCCTGACCCACACAGCCCAGCACCACCAGCCTGACCCACACAGTCCTGCACCACCAGCCTGACCCACACAGCCCAGCACCACCAGCCTGACCCACACAGTCCTGCACCACCAGCCTGACCCACACAGCCCAGCACCACCAGCCTGACCCACACAGCCCAGTACCACCAGCCTGACCCACACAGTCTAGCACCACCAGCCTGACCCACACAGCACCACCAGCCTGACCCACACAGCCCAGCACCACCAGCCTGACCCACACAGCACCACCAGCCTGACCCACACAGACCTGCACCACCAGCCTGACCCACACAGCACCACCAGCCTGACCCACACAGCCCAGCACCACCAGCCTGACCCACACAGTCCTGCACCACCAGCCTGACCCACACAGTCTAGCACCACCAGCCTGACCCACACAGTCCTGCACCACCAGCCTGACCCACACAGTCTAGCACCACCAGCCTGACCCACACAGCCCAGCACCACCAGTCTGACCCACACAGCCCTGCACCACCAGCCTGACCCACACAGCCCAGCACCACCAGCCTGACCCACACAGTCTAGCACCACCAGCCTGACCCACACAGCCCAGCACCGCTAGCCTGACCCACACATTCTAGCACCACCAGCCTGACCCACACAGCACCACCAGCCTGACCCACACAGCCCAGCACCACCAGCCTGACCCACACAGCACCACCAGCCTGACCCACACAGCCCAGCACCACCAGCCTGACCCACACAACACCACCAGCCTGACCCACACAGCCCAGCACCACCAGCCTGACCCACACAGTCCAGCACCACCAGCCTGTCCCACACAGCCCAGCACCACCAGCCTGACCCACACAGCCCAGCACCACCAGCCTGACCCACACAGTCCTGCACCACCAGCCTGACCCACACAGCACCACCAGCCTGACCCACACAGACCAGCACCACCAGCCTGACCCACACAGCACCACCAGCCTGACCCACACAGCCCAGCACCACCAGTCTGACCCACACAGCCCAGCACCACCAGCCTGACCCACACAGCCCAGCACCACCAGCCTGACCCAGACAGTCCTGCACCACCAGCCTGACCCACACAGCACCACCAGCCTGACCCACACAGCCCAGCACCACCAGCCTGACCCACACAGCACCACCAGCCTGACCCACACAGCCCAGCACCACCAGCCGGACCCACACAGCACCACCAGCCTGACCCACACAACCCAGCACCACCAGCCTGACCCACACAGTCCTGCACCACCAGCCTGACCCACACAGCCCAGCACCACCAGCCTGACCCACACAGTCCTGCACCACCAGCCTGACCCACACAGCCCAGCACCACCAGCCTGACCCACACAGCCCAGCACCACCAGCCTGACCCACACAGTCTAGCACCACCAGCCTGACCCACACAGCACCACCAGCCTGACCCACACAGCCCAGCACCACCAGCCTGACCCACACAGCACCACCAGCCTGACCCACACAGACCTGCACCACCAGCCTGACCCACACAGCACCACCAGCCTGACCCACACAGCCCAGCACCACCAGCCTGACCCACACAGTCCTGCACCACCAGCCTGACCCACACAGCCCAGCACCACCAGCCTGACCCACACAGTCCTGCACCACCAGCCTGACCCACACAGCCCAGCACCACCAGCCTGACCCACACAGCCCAGCACCACCAGCCTGACCCACACAGTCTAGCACCACCAGCCTGACCCACACAGCACCACCAGCCTGACCCACACAGCCCAGCACCACCAGCCTGACCCACACAGCACCACCAGCCTGACCCACACAGACCTGCACCACCAGCCTGACCCACACAGCACCACCAGCCTGACCCACACAGCCCAGCACCACCAGCCTGACCCACACAGTCCTGCACCACCAGCCTGACCCACACAGTCTAGCACCACCAGCCTGACCCACACAGTCCTGCACCACCAGCCTGACCCACACAGTCTAGCACCACCAGCCTGACCCACACAGTCCTGCATCACCAGCCTGACTCACACAGCCCAGCACCACCAGGCTGACCTACACAGCACCACCAGCCTGACCCACACAGTCCTGCACCACCAGCCTGACCCACACAGCCCAGCACCACCAGCCTGACCCACGCAGTCTAGCACCAGCAGCCTGACCCACACAGCACCACCAGCCTGACCCACACAGCACCACCAGCCTGACCCACACAGTCCTGCACCACCAGCCTGACCCACACAGCCCAGCACCACCAGCCTGACCCACACAGCCCAGCACCACCAGCCTGACCCACACAGTCTAACACCACCAGCCTGACCCACACAGCCCAGCACCACTAGCCTGACCCACACAGTCTAGCACCACCAGCCTGACCCACACAGCACCACCAGCCTGACCCACACAGCCCAGCACCACCAGCCTGACCCACACAGCCCAGCACCACCAGCCTGACCCACACAGCACCACCAGCCTGACCCACACAGTCCTGCACCACCAGCCTGACCCACGCAGCCCAGCACCACCAGCCTGACCCACACAGCACCACCAGCCTGACCCACACAGTCCTGCACCACCAGCCTGACCCACACAGCACCACCAGCCTGGCCCACACAGCCCTGCACCACCAGCCTGACCCACACAGCCCAGCACCACCAGCCTGACCCACACAGTCTAGCACCACCAGCCTGACCTACACAGTCTAGCACCACCAGCCTGACATACACAGCACCACCAGCCTGACACACACAGTCTAGCACCACCAGCCTGACATACACAGCACCACCAGCCTGACCCACACAGTCCAGCACCACCAGCCTGACCCATCACCAGCCTGACCCACACAGTCTAGCACCACCAGCCTGACGCACACAGCCCAGCACCACCAGCCTGACCCACACAGCCCTGCACCACCAGCCTGACCCACCACCAGCCTGACCCACACAGCCCAGCACCACCAGCCTGACCCACACAGCCCAGCACCACCAGCCTGACCCACACAGCCCAGCACCACCAGCCTGACCCACACAGCCCAGCACCACCAGCCTGACCCACACAGTCTAACACCACCAGCCTGACCCACACAGCCCAGCACCACTAGCCTGACCCACACAGTCTAGCACCACCAGCCTGACCCACACAGCACCACCAGCCTGACCCACACAGCCCAGCACCACCAGCCTGACCCACACAGCCCAGCACCACCAGCCTGACCCACACAGCACCACCAGCCTGACCCACACAGTCCTGCACCACCAGCCTGACCCACGCAGCCCAGCACCACCAGCCTGACCCACACAGCACCACCAGCCTGACTCACACAGCCCAGCACCACCAGCCGGACCCACACAGCACCACCAGCCTGACCCACACAGTCTAGCAGCACCAGCCTGACCCACACAGTCCTGCACCACCAGCCTGACCCACACAGTCTAGCACCACCAGCATGACCCACACAGTCTAGCACCACCAGCCTGACCCACACAGTCCTGCACCACCAGCCTGACCCACACAGTCCTGCACCACCAGCCTGGCCCACACAGCCCAGCACCACCAGCCTGACCCACACAGCACCACCAGCCTGACCCACACAGTCTAGCAGCACCAGCCTGACCCACACAGTCCTGCACCACCAGCCTGACCCACACAGTCTAGCACCACCAGCATGACCCACACAGTCTAGCACCACCAGCCTGACCCACACAGTCCTGCACCACCAGCCTGACCCACACAGTCTAGCACCACCAGCCTCACCCACACTGTCTAGCACCACCAGCCTGACCCACACAGTCTAGCACCACCAGCATGACCCACACAGTCTAGCACCACCAGCCTGACCCACACAGTCCTGCACCACCAGCCTGACCCTCACAGTCTAGCACCACCAGCCTGACCCACACAGTCCTGCACCACCAGCCTGACCCACACAGTCTAGCACCACCAGCCTGACCCACACAGTCTAGCACCACCAGCCTGACCCACACAGTCTAGCACCACCAGCCTGACCCACACAGTCCTGCACCAGCAGCCTGACCCACACAGTCTAGCACCACCAGCCTGACCCACACAGCCCAGCACCACCAGCCTCACCCACACAGTCTAGCACCACCAGCCTGACCCACACAGTCCTGCACCATCAGCTTGACCCACACAGTCCTGCACCACCAGCCTGACCCACACAGTCTAGCACCACCAGCCTGACAAACACAGTCTAGCACCACCAGCCTGACCCACACAGTCCTGCACCACCAGCCTGACCCACACAGTCTAGCACCAACAGCCTGACAAACAGTCTAGCACCACCAGCCTGACCCACACAGTCTAGCACCACCAGCCTGACCCACACAGTCCTGCACCACCAGCCTGACCCACACAGTATAGCACCACCAGCCTGACCCACACAGTGTAGCACCACCAGCCTGACCCACACAGTCTAGCACCACCAGCCTGACCCACACAGTCCTGCACCAGCAGCCTGACCCACACAGTCTAGCACCACCAGCCTGACCTACACAGTCCTGCACCACCAGCCTGACCCACACAGTCTAGCACCACCAGCCTGACCCACACAGTCTAGCACCACCAGCCTGACCCACACAGTCGTGCACCACCAGCCTGACCCACACAGTCTAGCACCACCAGCCTGACCCACACAGTCTAGCACCACCAGCCTGACCCACACAGTCCTGCACCACCAGCCTGACCCACACAGTCTAGCACCACCAGCCTGACCCACACAGTCCTGCACCAAAAGCCTGACCCACACAGTCTAGCACCACCAGCCTGACCCACACAGTCCTGCACCACTAGCCTGACCCACACAGTCTAGCACCACCAGCCTGACCCACACAGTCTAGCACCACCAGCCTGACCCACACAGTCCTGCACCACCAGCCTGACCCACTCAGTCTAGCACCACCAGCCTAACCCACACAGTCTAGCACCACCAGCCTGACCCACACCTCCCAGCACCACCAGCCTGACCCACACAGCCCAGCACCACCAGCCTGACCCACACAGTCTAGCACCACCAGCCTGACCCACTCCTCCCAGCACCACCAGCCTGACCCACACAGTCCAGCACCACCAGCCTGGCCCACACAGTCTAGCACCACCAGCCTGACCCACACAGTCTAGCACCACCAGCCTGACCCACACAGCCCAGCACCACCAGCCTGACCCACACAGCCCAGCACCGCCAGCCTGACCCACACAGTCCAGCACCACCAGCCTGACCCACACAGTCCTGCACCACCAGCCTGACCCACACAGCCCAGCACCACCAGCCTGACCCACACAGCCCAGCACCACCAGCCTGACCCACACAGTCTAGCACCACCAGCCTGACCCACACCTCCCAGCACCACCAGCCTGACCCACACAGCCCAGCACCACCAGCCTGACCCACACAGTCTAGCACCACCAGCCTGACCCACACAGCCCAGCACCACCAGCCTGACCCACACAGGCTAGCACCACCAGTCTGACCCACACAGCCCAGCACCACCAGCCTGACCCACACAGTCTAGCACCACCAGCCTGACCCACACAGTCTAGCACCACCAGCCTGACCCACACAGCCCAGCACCACCAGCCTGACCCACACAGTCTAGCACCACCAGCCTGACCCACACAGCCCAGCACCACCAGCCTGACCCACACAGTCTAGCACCACCAGCCTGACCCACACAGTCTAGCACCACCAGCCTGACCCACACAGCCCAGCACCACCAGCCTGACCCACACAGTCCAGCACCACCAGCCTGACCCACACAGTCTAGCACCACGAGCCTGACCCACACAGTCTAGCTCCACCAGCCTGACCCACACAGTCCAGCACCACCAGCCTGACCCACACAGTCTAGCACCACCAGCCTGACCCACACAGTCTAGCACCACCAGCCTGACCCACACAGTCTAGCACCACCAGCCTGACCCACACAGTCCAGCACCACCAGCCTGACCCACACAGTCTAGCACCACCAGCCTGACCCACACAGTCTAGCACCACCAGCCTGACCCACACAGTCTAGCACCACCAGCCTGACCCACACAGTCCAGCACCACCAGCCTGACCCACACAGTCTAGCACCACCAGCCTGACCCACACAGTCCAGCACCACCAGCCTGACCCACACAGTCTAGCACCACCAGCCTGACCCACACAGTCTAGCACCACCAGCTTGACCCACACAGCCCAGCACCACCAGCCTGACCCACACAGTCTAGCACCACCAGCCTGACCCACACAGCCCAGCACATGACGATTAAGAAAGGACCTCGCTTGACTCACCTGTCTCAAGTTGCTGTTTACGACTGACCTGGGTGGACCTGGGTGGACCTGGGTGGACCTGGGTGGCCCTGGGTGGACCTGGGTGGACCTGGGTGGTCCTGGGTGGACCTGGGTGGACCTGGGTGGACCTGGGTGGACCTGGGTGGTCCTGGGTGGTCCTGGGTGGACCTGGGTGGTCCTGGGTGGACCTGGGTGGTCCTGGATGGACCTGGGTGGTCCTGGGTGGACCTGGGTGGTCCTGGGTGGACCTGGGTGGACCTGGGTGGACCTGGGTGGTCCTGGGTGGACCTGGGTGGTCCTGGGTGGACCTGGGTGGACCTGGGTGGACCTGGGTGGTCCTGGGTGGACCTGGGTGGACCTGGGTGGCCCTGGGTGGACCTGGGATGACCTGGGTGGACCTGGGTGGACCTGGGTGGCCCTGGGTGGACCTGGGTGGACCTGGGTGGCCCTGGGTGGACCTGGGTGGACCTGGGTGGACCTGGGTGGTCCTGGGTGGACCTGGGTGGTCCTGGGTGGACCTGGGTGGCCCTGGGTGGTCCTGGGTGGCCCTGGGTGGACCTGGGTGGACCTGGGTGGTTCTGGGTGGACCTGGGTGGTCCTGGGTGGACCTGGGTGGACCTGGGTGGACCTGGGTGGACCTGGGTGGTCCTGGGTGGACGTGGGTGGACCTGGGTGGACCTGGGTGGCCCTGGGTGGACCTGGGTGGACTTGGGTGGACTTGGGTGGACTTGGGTGGACTTGGGTGGACTTAACAGGTCCTGGGAAGACTGTGAAGGACCTGGGTGGACTTAACAGGTCCTGGGAAGACTGTGAAGGACCTAGGTGGACTTAACAGGTCCTGGGAAGACTGTGAAGGACCTAGGTGGACTTAACAGGTCCTGCGAAGACTGTGAAGGACCTAGGTGGACTTAACAGGTCCTGCGAAGACTGTGAAGGACCTAGGGGCAACTTGACTGGACCTGGGATGACCTAAGCTCTGCGCGCCTGGTTGAGGACATACCCAGTTGGTGCCAGATATGCCCAACTGGTTTTAGATAAACCTAGCTGGTTCCAGACGTGCCCTGCTTGTTATAGGCATGCCATGGTTGTTCCAGGAGTGCCCTGCTTGTTATAGGCATGCCCAGGTTGTTCCAGGAGTGCCCTGCTTGTTATAGGCATGCCCAGGTTGTTCCAGGAGTGCCCTGCTTGTTATAGGCATGCCCAGGTTGTTCCAGGAGTGCCCTGCTTGTTATAGGCATGCCCAGGTTGTTCCAGGAGTGCCCTGCTTGTTATAGGCATGCCCAGGTTGTTCCAGGAGTGCCCTGCTTGTTATAGGCATGCCCAGGTTGTTCCACGTGTGCCCAGCTTGTTCCAGTCGTGCCCTGCTGGTTCCATGCCTACCCGGCTTGTTCCAGGCGTACCCAGCTTGTGCCAGGCGTACCCCGTTGCTCCAGGCGTGCCCAGGTGGCTCCAGGCGTACCCAGGTGACTCCAGGCGTACCCAGGTGGCTCCAGGCGTACCCAGGTGGCTCCAGGCGTACCCCGTTGCTCCAGGCGTGCCCAGGTGGCTCCAGGCGTACCCAGGTGGCTCCCGGCGTTCCCCGTTGCTCCAGGCGTGCCCAGGTGGCTCCAGGCGTACCCCGTTGCTCCAGGCGTGCCCAGGTGGCTCCAGGCGTACCCAGGTGGCTCCCGGCGTTCCCCGTTGCTCCAGGCGTGCCCAGGTGGCTCCAGGCGTACCCCGTTGCTCCAGGCGTGCCCAGGTGGCTCCAGGCGTACCCAGGTGGCTCCCGGCGTTCCGTTGCTCCAGGCGTGCCCAGGTGGCTCCCGGCGTTCCCCGTTGCTCCAGGCGTGCCCAGCCTATTGCAGGAGTGGCTGCAGCGTTGGAATCTCCTCCCTCCGTGTTCCCCTCACGAAATTGTTGACCTCCAAAGTGACGAATGAGAGGCCTTGGGTAGTGGAGGATGGCCACGGTGAGGTCAGGGCCACGGTTAGGTCAGGGCCACGGTGAGGTCAGGGCCCCAGTGAGGTCCTGGCCAGACTGAGGCCATGGCCACAATATGAAGCAGCAGGAGACTGCTATACCCTCCCCCGGGCGTGAGGCAGGCCGGCCGCAGTACTCCCGCACACGGAGGTCCTCTCCGCCCACCGCCCACGGCAACACTGCCGCCCGCCCGGCCCTGCCCGCCCTCTACGAATCGGATGCCCAGAGTCAACCGTAATGGGATAATCATGCTCCTATTGTCCGCTTTGTGTCGCTTTCAGTCACAATGTTTCGCTCACTTGAGGACGCTTCACCACGATTCTCTTGCTAATTGAACACTTTGATGGGTATGCTTGTGCAAGCTTGGGCTTAACGACTCAGGCTCTAATTGGGTTGTTATAGTTTCTAATACAAGGGTTTTGTATTGTGATTGAAAAAGTCTTTGGTGAGAAGTGAAGGGAAGGTGTACGAAACACAGTGGAATTGTGAGTTCCAGTTGGGCACGCCCATGAAGGTGGGCGGGGCTTAGCCTGGAGGGTTGAGGGACTCCACCAGCAGCGGTCCCTCACTGTTTCCCCTCACTGGTCCCTCACTGTCCCTCACTGGTCCCTCACTGTCCCTCCGTGGTCCCTCACTGTTTCCCCTCACTGGTCCCTCACTGTCCCTCACTGGTCCCTCACTGTCCCTCCGTGGTCCCTCACTGTTTCCCCTCCCTGGTCCCTCACTGTTTCCCCTCACTGGTCCCTCACTGTCCCTCCCTGGTCCCTCACTGTCCCTCCGTGGTCCCTCACTGTTTCCCCTCCGTGGTCCCTCACTGTTTCCTCCGTGGTCCCTCACTGTTTCCCCTCACTGGTCCCTCACTGTCCCTCCCTGGTCCCTCACTGTCCCTCCGTGGTCCCTCACTGTTTCCCCTCCGTGGTCCCTCACTGTTTCCTCCGTGGTCCCTCACTGTTTCCCCTCACTGATCCCTCACTGTCACTGTCCCTCCATGGTCCCTCACTGTCCCTCCCTGGTCCCTCACTGTTTCCCCTCCCTGGTCCCTCACTGTCCTTCACTGTCACTCACTGTCCCTCACTGTCCCTCACTGTTTCCCCTCCCTGGTATCTCACTGTCCTTCACTGTCACTCACTGTCCCTCCATGGTCCCTCACTGTCCCTCCCTGGTCCCTCACTGTTTCCCCTCCCTGGTTCCTCACTGTCCCTCCATGGTCCCTCACTGGTCCCTCACTGTCCCTCACTGGTCCCTCACTGTCCCTCCATGGTCCGTCACTGGTCCCTCACTGTCCCTCACTGTTTCCCCTCCCTGGTCCCTCACTGTCCCTCACTGTCACTCACTGTCCCTCACTGTCCCTCACTGTCCCTCCCTGGTCCCTCACTGTTTCCCCTCCCTGGTCCCTCACTGTCCCTCACTGTTTTCCCTCTCTGGTCCCTCACTGTCCCTCACTGTCCCTCACTGGTCCCTCACTGTCCCTCACTGGTCCCTCACTGTCCCTCACTGTCCCTCACTGGTCCCTCACTGTCCCTCACTGTCCCTCACTGGTCCCTCACTGTCCCTCACTGTTTCCCCTCACTGTCCCCCACTGGTCCCTCGCTGTCCCTCCCTGTTTCCCCTCCCTTTTCCCCTCACTGTCCCTCACTGTCACTCACTGTCCCTCACTGTCCCTCACTGTTTCCCCTCACTGGTCCCTCACTGTCCCTCACTGTTTCCCCTCCCTGGTCCCTCACTGTCACTCACTGTCCCTCCCTGGTCCCTCACTGTTTCCCCTCCCTGGTCCCTCACTGTCACTCACTGTCCCTCCCTGGTCCCTCACTGTCCCTCACTGTTTCCCCTCCCTGGTCCCTCACTGTCCCTCACTGGTCCCTCACTGTCCCTCACTGGTCCCTCACTGTCCCTCACTGGTCCCTCACTGTCCCTCACTATCCCTCACTGGTCCCTCACTGTCCCTACCTGGTCCCTCACTGTCCCTCACTGTCCCTCACTGGTAACTCACTGGTCCCTCACTGTCCCTCACTGGTACCTCACTGTCCCTCACTGTCCCTCCCTGGTCCCTCACTGTCCCTCACTGTTTCCCCTCCCTGGTCCCTCACTGTCACTCACTCTCCCTCACTGTCCCTCACTGTTTCCCCTCCCTGGTCCCCTCACTGTCCCTCCCTAGTCCTTCACTGTCCCTCACTGTCACTCCCTGGTCCCTCACTGTTTCTCCTCCTTAGTCCCTCACTGTCACTTCCTGGTCCTTCACTGTCCCTCACTGTCCCTCCCTAGTCCCTCACTGTCCCTCCCTGGTCCCTCAATGTTTCCCCTCACTGTCCCTCCCTGGTCCCTCACTGTCCCTCACTGTCCCTCCCTGTTTCCCCTCACTGTCCCTCACTGTTTCCCCTCCCTGGTCACTCACTGTCCCTCCCTGGTCCCTCACTGTTTCCCCTCACTGTCCCTCACTGTTTCCCCTCCCTGGTCACTCACTGTCCCTCCCTGGTCCCTCACTGTTTCCCCTCCCTGGTCACTCACTGTCCCTCCCTGGTCCCTCACTGTTTCCCCTCCCTGGTCACTCACTGTCCCTCCCTGGTCCCTCACTGTTTCCCCTCCCTGGTCACTCACTGTCCCTCCCTGGTCCCTCACTGTTTCCCCTCCCTGGTCACTCACTGTCCCTCCCTGGTCCCACACTGTTTCCCCTCCCTGGTCACTCACGGTCCCTCCCTGGTCCCTCACTGTTTCCCCTCCATGGTCCCTCATTGTCCCTCCGTGGTCCCTTACTGTCACTCCCTGGTCCTTCACTGCCCCGCACTGTCCCTCTCTGTCCCTCACTGTTACCCCTCCCTGGTCCCTCACTGTCCCTCCCTGGTCCTTCACTGTCCCTCACTGTCCCTCACTGTTTCCCCTCCCTGGTTCCTCATTGTCCCTCCCTGGTCCCTCAGTGTCCCTCACTGGTCCCTCAGTGTCCTTCACTGGTCCCTCAGTGTCCCTCACTGGTCCCTCAGTGTCCCTCCCTGGTCCCTCACTGTCCCTCCCTGGTCCTTCACTGTACCTCCCTGGTCCCTCACTGTCCCTCACTGTTTCCCTTCCCTGGTCCCTCACTGTCCCTCCCTGGTCCCTCAGTGTCCCTCACTGGTCCCTCAGTGTCCCTCACTGGTGCCTCACTGTCCCTCCCTGGTCCCTCACTGACCCCTCCCCTCACTGACCCCTCCCCTCACTGACCCCTCCCCTCACTGACCCCTCACTGACCCCTCACTCTCCCCTCCCCTCACTGACCCTTCACTCTTTCCTCCCCTCACTGTCCCCTCCCCTCACTGACCCCCTCCCCTCACTGTCCCCTCCCCTCACTGTCCCCTCCCCTCATTGACCCCTCCCCTCACTGTCCCCTCCCCTCACTGACCCCTCCCCTAACTGACCCCTCCCCTCACTGTCCCCTCACTGACCCCTCACTGACCCCTCCCCTCACTGACCCCTCCTCTCACTGTCCCCTCCCCTCACTGTCCCCTCACTGACCCCTCCTCTCACTGTCCCCTCACTGACCCCTCCCCTCACCTCACTGACCCCTCACTGACCCCTTCCCTCACTGTCCCCTCCCCTCACTGACCCCTCCCCTCACTGTCCCCTCCCCTCACTGTCCCCTCTCTGACCCTTCCCCTCACTGTCCCCTCACTGACCCCTCCTCTCACGGTCCCCTCATTGTCCCCTCTCCTCACTGACCCCTCACTCTCCCCTCCCCTCACTGTCCCCTCCTCTCACTGACCCCTCCTCTCACTGACCCCTCCCCTCACTTACCCCTCCTCTCACTGACCCCTCCCCTCACTGACCCCTCCTCTCACTGACCCATCCCCTCACTGACCCCTCACTCTCCCTTCCCCTCACTGACCCCTCCCCTCACTGTCCCCTCCTCTCACTGTCCCCTCCCCTCACTGACCCCTCGCTCTCCCCTCCCCTCACTGACCCCTCACTCTCCCCTCCCCTCACTGACCCCTCCCCTCACTGTCCCCTCCCCTCACTGTCCTCTCACTGACTCCTCATTGACTCCTCCCTTCACTGTCCTTTCTCTGACCCCTCCCCTCGCTGTCCTCTCACTGACCCCTCCCCTCACTGTCCCCTCACTGACCCCTCCCCTCAATGTCCCCTCACTGACCCCTCACCCAACTGTCCCCTCACTGACCCCTCCCCTCACTGACCCCTCCCCTCACTGTCCCCTCACTGACCCGTCACTGACCCCTCCCCCTCACTTTCCCCTCACTGACCCCTCCCCTCACTGTCCCCTCACTGACCCCTCACCCAACTGTCCCCTCACTGACCCCTCCCCTCACTGACCCCTCCCCTCACTGTCCCCTCACTGACCCGTCACTGACCCCTCCCCTCACTGACCCCTCCCTGACCCCTTCCCTCACTGTCCCCTCACTGAATCCTCCCCTCTCTGACCCCTCCCCTCACTGTCCCCCTCACTAACCCCTCCCCTCATTGTCCCCTCACTGACCCCTCCCCTCACTGTCCCCTCACAGACCCGTCACTGACCCCTCCCCTCACTGACCCCTCACCTCACTGTCCCCTCACTCTCCCCTCACTGACCCCTCCCCTCACTGTCCCCTCACTGATCCCTCCCCTCACTGTCCACTCACTGACCACTCCTCTCACTCCTCTCACTGACCCCTCACTGACCCCTCACTGATCCTGTGGTCCCGGGGTCGATCCCGGGCGCCGGCGAGAAACAATGGCGAGAAACAAGTTTCTTTCACCCTATGCCCCTGTTACCTAGCAGTAAAATAGGTACCTGGGTGTTAGTCAGCTGTCACGGGCTGCTTCCTGGGGGTGGAGGCCTGGTCGAGGACCGGGCCGCGGGGACACTAAAAAGCCCCGAAATCATCTCAAGATAACCCTACACGACCCCTCCCCTCACTGACCCGTCACTGACCCCTCCCCTCACTGTCCCCTCCCCTCACTGTCCCCTCCCCTCACTGTCCCCTCACTGTCCCCTTCCCTCACTGTCCCATCACTAACCCCTCACTGACCCCTCCCCTCACTGTCCCCTCACTGACCCCACCCCTCACTGTCCCCTCCCCTCACTGACCTCCCCTCACTGACCCCTCAATGTCCCCTCCCCTCACTAACCCCTCGCTGACCCCTCCCCTCACTGTCCCCTCACTGACCCCTCCCCTCACTGTCCCCTCCCCTCACTGACCCCCTCCCCTCACTGACCCCTCAATGTCCCCTCCCCTCACTGACCCCCTCCCCTCACTGACCCCTCACTGTCCCCTCCCCTCACTGTCCCCTCACTGACCCATCACTGACCCCTCCCATCACTGATCCCTCCCCTCACTGTCCCCTCACTGACCCCTCCCCTCACTGTCCCCTCACTGACCCCTCCCCTCACTGTCCCCTCACTGACCCCTCCCCTCACTGTCCCCTCCCCTCACTGTCCCCTCACTGACCCCTTCCCTCACTGTCCCCTTACTGACCCCTCCCCTCACTGACCCCTCCCCTCTCTGTCCCCTCACTAACCCCTCACTGACCACTCCCCTCACTGTCCCCTCATTGACCCCTCCCCTTACTGACCCGTCACTGTCCCCTCCCCTCACTGACCCGTCACTGACCCCTCTCCTCACTGACCCGTCACTGACCCCTCCCCTCACTGTCCCCTCCCTTCACTATCCCCTCCCCTCACTGTCCCCTCCAATTACTGTCCCCTCACTAAACCCTCACTGACCCCTCCCCTCACTGTCCCCTCACTGTCTCCTCTCTGACCCCTCCCCTCACTGACCCCCTCCCCTCACTGACCCCTCACTGTCACCTCCCCTCACTGAACCCTCACTGACCCCCTCCCCTCACTGACCCCTCACTGTCCCCTCCCCTCACTGTCCCCTCACTGACCCATCACTGACCCCTCCCCTCACTGACTCCTCCCCTCACTGTCCCCTCACTGACCCCTCCCCTCACTGTCCCCTCCCCTCACTGACCCCTCCCCTCACTGACCCCTCCCCTCACTGACCCCTCCCCTCAATGACCCCTCCTCTCACTGACCCCTCACTCTCCCCTCCCCTCACTGACCCCTCACTCTCCTCTCCCCTCACTGACCCCTCCCCTCACTGTCCCCTCCCTTCACTGTCCCCTCCCCTCACTGTCCCCTCACTGACCCCTCACTGACCCCTCCCCTCACTGACCCCTCCTCTCACTGTCCCCTCCCCTTACTGTCCCCTCACTGACCCCTCCTCTCACTGTCCCCTCACTGACCCCTCCCCTCACTGTCCCCTCACTGACCCCTCCTCTCACTGAGCCCTCCTCTCACTGACCACTCCCCTCACTGTCCCCTCCCCTCACTGACCCCTCACTGTCCCCTCCCCTCACTGACCCCTCACTGTCCCCTCCCCTCACTGACCCCTCACTGTCCCCTCTCTGACCCCTCCCCTCCCCTCACTGTCCCCTCACTGTCCCCTCCTCTCACTGACCCCTCCCCTCACTGTCCCCTCACTGACCCCTCACTGACCCCTCCCCTCACTGTCCCCTCCCCTCACTGACCCCTCACTGTCCCCTCTCTGAACCTTCCCCTCACTGACCCCTCCTCTCACGGTCCCCTCACTGTCCCCTCCCCTCACTGACCCCTCACTCTCCCCTCCCCTCAATGTCCCCTCCTCTCACTGACCCCTCCTCACACTGACCCCTCCCCTCACTGACCCCTCACTGACCCCTCACTCTCCCTTCCCCTCACTCTCCCTTCCCCTCACTGACCCCTCCCCTCACTGGCTCCTCCCCTCACTGACCCCTCACTCTCCCCTCTCCTCAATGTGTCCTCCTCTCACTGACCCCTCCTCTCACTGACCCCTCCCCACACTGTCCCCTCACTGCCCCCTCACTGACCCCTCCCCTCACTGCCCCCTCACTGACCCCTCCCCTCACTGACCCCTCCCTTCACTCCCCTCACTTACCCCTCCCCACACTCCCCTCACTGTCCCTTCACTGACCCCTCACTGACCCCTCCCCTCACTGTCTCCTCACTGACCCCTCACTAACCCCTCCACTCACTGACCCGTCACTGACCCCTCCCCTCACTGTCCCCTCACTGACCCCTCCCCTCAGACCCCTCACTGACCCCTCCCCTCACTGTCCCCTCACTGACCCCTCCCCTCACTGTCCCCTCACTGACCCCCTCCCCTCACTGACCCCTCCCCTCACTGACCCCTCGCCTCACTGTCCCCTCCCTTCACTGTCCTTTCCCCTCACTGTCCATTCACTGACCCCTATTCTCGCTATCCCCTCACTGACCCTTCACTGACCCCTCCCTGACCCCTTCCCTCACTGACCCCTCCCCTCACTGACCCCTCCCCTCACTGTCCCCTCACTGAGTCCTCCCCTCTCTGACCCCTCCCCTCACTGTCCCCTCACTAACCCCTCCCCTCATTGTCCCCTCACTGAACCCTCCCCTCACTGACCCCTCCCCTCACTGTCCCCTCACAGACCCGTCACTGACCCCTCCCCTCACTGACCCCTCCCCTCACTGACCCCTCACCTCACTGTCCCATCACTGACCCCTCTTACTCTCCCCACACTGACCCCTCCCCTCACTGACCCATCCCCTCACTGACCCATCCCCTCACTGTCCCCCTCACTGACCCCTCCCCTCACTGTCCACTCACTGACCCCTCCCCTCACTCCTCTCACTGACCCCTCACTGATCCTGTGGTCCCGGGGTCGATCCCGGGCGCCGGCGAGAAACAATGGGCAAAGTTTCTTTCACCCTATGCCCCTGTTACCTAGCAGTAAAATAGGTACCTGGGTGTTAGTCAGCTGTCACGGGCTGCTTCCTGGGGGTGGAGGCCTGGTCGAGGACCGGGCCGCGGGGACACTAAAAAGCCCCGAAATCATCTCAAGATAACCCTACACGACCCCTCCCCTCACTGACCCGTCACTGACCCCTCCCCTCACTGTCCCCTCCCCTCACTGCCCCCTCACTGTCCCCTCACTAACCCCTCACTGTCCCCTCACTGACCCCACCCCTCACTGTCCCCTCCCCTCACTGACCTCCTCCCCTCACTGACCCCTCAATGTCCCCTCCCCTCACTAACCCCTCACTGTCCCCTCACTGACCCCTCCCCTCACTGTCCCCTCCCCTCACTGACCCCTCAATGTCCCCTCCCCTCACTGACCCCCTCCCCTCACTGACCCCTCACTGTCCCCTCCCCTCACTGTCCCCTCACTGACCCCTCACTGTCCCCTCCCCTCACTGTCCCCTCACTGACCCCTCACTGTCCCCTCACTGACCCATCACTGACCCCTTCCCTCACTGATCCCTCCCCTCACTGTCCCCTCACTGTCCCCTCACTGACCCCTCCCCTCACTGTCCCCTCACTGACCCCTCCCCTCACTGTCCCCTCACTGACCCCTCCCATCACTGTCCCCTCACTGTCCCCTCACTGACCCCTCCCCTCACTGTCCCCTCACTGACCCCTCACTGACCCCTAACCTCACTGTCCCCTCACTTACCCCTCCCCTCACTGACCCATCACTGACCCCTCCCCTCACTGTCCCCTCACTGACCCCTTTCCCTCACTGTCCCCTCACTGACCCCTCCCCTCACTGACCCCTCCCCTCACTGTCCCCTCCCCTCACTGTCCCCTCACTAACCCCTCACTGTCCCCTCATTGACCCCTCCCCTTACTGACCCGTCACTGTCCCCTCCCCTCACTGTCCCCTCACTGACCCCTCCCCTCACTGACCCGTCACTGACCCCTCCCCTCACTGACCCGTCACTGACCCCTCCCCTCACTGTCCCCTCACTGACCCCTCCCCTCACTGTCCCCTCACTGACCCCTGCCCTCACTGTCCCCTCACTGACCCATCACTGACCCCTCCCCTCACTGTCCCCTCACTGACCCCTTCCCTCACTCTCCCCTCACTGACCCCTCCCCTCACTGACCCCTCCCCTCACTGTCCCCTCCCCTCACTGTCCCCTCCCCTCACTGTCCCCTCACTAACCCCTCACTGACCACTCCCCTCACTGTCCCCTCATTGACCCCTCCCCTTTCTGACCCGTCACTGTCCCCTCCCCTCACTGTCCCCTCACTGACCCCTCCCCTTACTGACCCCTCAATGTCTCCTCACTGATCCCTCCCCTCACTGTCCCCTCACTGACCCCTCCCCTCACTGTCCCCTCACTGACCCCTCCCCTCACTGTCCCCTCACTGACCCCTCACCTCACTGTCCCCTCACTGACCCCTCCCCTCACTGTCCCCTCACTGACCCCTCCCCTCACTGTCCCCTCACTAACCCCTCACTGACCCCTCCCCTCACTGTCCCCTCACTGACCCCACCCCTCACTGTCCCCTCCCCTCACTGACCTCCCCTCACTGACCCCTCAATGTCCCCTCCCCTCATTAACCCCTCGCTGACCCCTCCCCTCACTGTCCCCTCACTGACCCCTCCCCTCACTGTCCCCTCCCCTCACTGACCCCTCAATGTCCCCTCCCCTCACTGACCCCCTCCCCTCACTGATCCCCTCCCCTCACTGACCCCTCACTGTCCCCTCCCCTCACTGTCCCCTCACTGACCCCTCCCCTCACTGACCCCTCACTGTCCCCTCACTGTCCCCTCACTGACCCATCACTGACCCCTCCCCTCACTGACCCCTCACTGTCCCCTCACTGACCCCTCCCCTCACTGTTCCCTCACTGACCCCTCCCCTCACTGTCCCCTCACTGACCCCTCCCCTCACTGTCCCCTCACTGACCCCTCCCATCACTGTCCCCTCACTGTCCCCTCACTGACCCCTCCCCTCACTGTCCCCTCACTGACCCCTCCCCTCACTGTCCCCTCACTGACCCCTCACTGACCCCTCCCCTCACTTTCCCCTCACTGACCCCTCCCCTCACTGTCCCCTCACTGACCCATCACTGACCCCTCCCCTCACTGTCCCCTCACTGACCCCTTCCCTCACTGTCCCCTCACTGACCCCTCCCCTCACTGACCCCTCCCCTCACTGTCCCCTCCCCTCACTGTCCCCTCACTAACCCCTCACTGACCACTCCCCTCACTGTCCCCTCATTGACCCCTCCCCTTACTGACCCGTCACTGTCCCCTCCCCTCACTGTCCCCTCACTGACCCGTCACTGACCCCTCCCCTCACTGTCCCCTCACTGACCCCTCACTGACCCCTCCCCTCACTGTCCCCTCACTGACCCCTCCCTTCACTGTCCCCTCACTGACCCATCACTGTCCCCTCACTGACCCCTTCCCTCACTGTCCTTCCCTCACTTCCATCACTGACCCCTTCCCTCACTTCCCTCACTGACCCCTCCCCTCACTGACCCCTCCCCTCACTGTCCCCTCCCCTCACTGTCCCCTCTCTGACCCCTCCCCTCACTGACCCCCCTCCCCTCACTGACCCCTCACTGTCACCTTCCCTCACTGACCCCTCACTGTCCCCTCCAATCACTGTCCCCTCACTGACCCCTCCCCTCACTGTCCCCTCACTGACCCCTCCCCTCACTGACCCATCACTGACCCCTCTCCTCACTGACTCCTCCCCTCACTGACCCCTCCCCTCACTGTCCCCTCACTGTCCCCTCCCCTCACTGTCCCCTCACTGACCCCTCACTGACCCCTCCCCTCACTGTCCCCTCACTGACCCCTCCCCTCACTGACCCCTCCTATCACTGTCCCCTCACTAACCCCTCCCTTCACTGACCCATCACTGACCCCTCCCCTCACTGTCCCCTCACTGACCCCTCCCCTCACTGACCCCTCCCCTCACTGTCCCCTCACTAACCCCTCCCTTCACTGACCCGTCACTGACCCCTCCTCTCACTGTCCCCTCACTGACCCCTCCCCTCACTGTTCCCTCCCCTCACTGTCCCCTTACTAACCCCTCACTGACCCCTCACCTCACTGACCCGTCACTGACCTCTCCCCTCACTGACCCCTCCCCTCGCTGTCCCCTCACTGACCTCTCACTGACCCCTCACTGTCCCCTCGCTGACCCATCACTTACCCCTCCCCCACTGACCCCTCCCCTCAGTGTCCCCTCACTGACCCCTTCCCTCACTGACCCCTCCCCTCACTGTCCCCTCACTGACCCCTCCCCTCACTGTCCCCTCACTGACCCCTCCCCTCACTGTCCCCTCACTGACCCCTTCCCTCACTGACCCGTCACTGACCCCTCCCCTCACTGATCCCTCCTCTCACTGTTCCCTCACTGACCCCTCCCCTCACTGTCTCCTCACTGACCCCTCCCCTCACTGACCCGTCACTGACCCCTCCCCTCACTGACCCCTCCTCTCACTGTCCCCTCACTGATGCATCACTGACCCCTCCCCTCACTGCCCCCTCCCCTCACTGACCCCTCCCCTCACTGACCCCTCCCTTCACTGACCTCTCCCCTCACTGACCCCTCCCCTCACTGTCCCCTCACTGACCCCTCCCCTCGCTGTCCCCTCGCTGACCCCTCCCCTCACTGTCCCCTCCCGGACCCCTCCCCTCACTGACCCCTCCCTTCACTGTCCCCTCCCTGACCCCTCCCCTCACTGTCCCCTTTCTGACCCCTCCTCTCACTGTCCCCTCCCCTCACTGTCCCCTCCCTGACCCCTCCCCTCACTGTCCCCTCCCTGACCCCTCCCCTCACTGTCCCCTCCCTGACCCCTCCCCTCACAGTCCCCTCCCTGACCCCTCCCCTCACTGTCCCCTCCCTGACCCCTCCCCTCACTGTCCTCTCCCTGACCCCTCCTCTCACTGTCCCCTCACTGACCCCTCCCCTCACTGACCCTTCTTCTCACTGTCCCCTCCCCTCTCTGTCCCCTCACTGACCCCTCCCATCACTGTCCCCTCCCTCCACTGTCCCCTCACTGTCCCCTCCCTGACCCCTCCCCTCACTGTCCCCTCCCTGACCCCTCCCATCACTGTCCCCTCCCTGACCCCTCACCTCACTGTCCCCTCACTGACCCCTCCCCTCACTGACCCTTCTTCTCACTGTCCCCTCACTGACCCCTCCCTTCACTGTCCCCTCCCCTCACTGTCCCTTCCCTGATCCCTCCCCTCACTGACCCCTCCCCTCACTGTCCCCTCCCTGACCCCTCCTCTCACTGTTCCCTCACTGACCCCTCCCCTCACTGTCCTCTCCCCGACCCCTCCTCTCACTGTCCCCTCACTGACCCCTCCCCTCACTGTCCCCTCCCCTCACTGTACCCTCCCTGACCCGTCACTGACCCCTCCCCTCACTGACCCCTCCCCTCACTAACCCCTCCCCTCACTGACCCCTCCCCTCATTGATTGTTATGATCCCAGGTAGCCGAAAAACGAGTCTCCCCTTTGAGAATTATTCTATCAAGCCTAACCTGACCAGAAGGTCTAGGAAATATAGAGGTGATAACACATATGTAAAATAGTTGGTTGGATATGATGAACAATTTGAGGTTATGGGCAGTGAATAAGAAAATAGTTAAATGACTGGTTAGGAGATGTGGATAATTTGCTGGAGGTGTGAGGCTCGCTTAGAGAGGAGCTTAAGTCACTTGAGTACCGGACATCGTGAGGGAAAGCTGCGCTCCGTGTGAGCTCCTGTCAGAAAGTAACCCCTAGTGATATATCTCCAAGAGAAGAGAAGTGCAAACGTGCCAGCTGTGGAATCGAGCAGGGAACGTTGTGGTCTCAAGTCCTGGACGGCGAGGAGTGTTTATTAAGCTGCCCAGAGACATTATCATGGGCTTTGGGAGCGCCCTGACTAGACGCCGTCAGAGGGAGGAGCGCCCTCGACTAGACAATCTGTGGTAAGCATGATTTAAGCCAGTTTATAGTGATTACTTGTAGTTGGTCGTGTGCCCAGCGACAGTAGCAATGTTTATTGATGAGTTAAACATGTTTTGATAAGGCAGGAGGCCTAAAATAAGAGAGTGGAGAGGGAGGAACACGGAGCGACATCCATCTCCTCTGAGCGCTGGCAGGTGACTGAAGGGGCCCAGCTCCTGACGGCAGAGTGAGTGAGGCCCGCGGGCAAGGCGGAACATGGACCAGCCCAAACGGGGGAGTCCACTCTCACAGTATGTTGAGAGCAGATAGATGTTGGAGGCAAACATATTGTGTGGATTATTTCGTTTATGTGTTTAAGGGGAAACATTTTTATTGGCGTGTCAATGGGTTGCAGGTTTGTCTTTGGGGAAGAAGTTGCTGTGAACTTCGAGCCAGTAGAGTGAGTTAGTGGAAGAGACTCCAAGACTGTGGAAGGAGTAGTGTACTCCGAGGAAGAGTAGCCCCCACAGTTGAAGAGTAGGACCTTGAGCTGTGAGGAGAAGCAGTGACGAGGAGTGTCACGAGCTTCTGTAATACCAGTGACGAAACTCCAGTTCTGTTCGAGGAAACTTCATGGTGTAGCAGCCAGGAGGAGCTGCGGAGGACCCTAGTGGAAGTAGTGAAGCACCGTAGTTGCCGAAGGAAAACTTCATGGTGTAGCAGCCAGGAGGGGCTGCAGAGGATCCTGGTAGATAAACCCGGAAGAACCTGAAGAGATCAGGGTAGTGAACTTCCAGATGTGGAAGGGAAGTTCTAAATGATTACTTGTAGGGAGTTGGTGGAGTGTTTGGTTGTCATTAGCGTGCAAGACGCAGTGAAAGGTGAGTGATTGTTTGCCATTCTTGTACCGAGGAGTGTTTGTACTGAAGTACAGAGTTACAGTCGTAGGCTGGATTACCTGCAGTTGTATGTGTTCTAGGACTGATAGGGTGATCGATTGATCATTATTGTGTATCAAGGAACATTTATACTGGTATATATATATATATATATATATATATATATATATATATATATTTTTTTTTTTTTGTGACGGTAAAGCGTTGGTGTTCGGCTGTTTCAAAAGCTAGGGGCAGGGCCTCGTCACATAATAGAAAAAAAAGAGAAAAGCTGGAGCTTTCGTCTGTGGTAAGGTAATGGGAAGACACACAAAACACAAGTAAATTAACAATGAAATTTTAATTACTTTAGAAAAACAAGACATGAATAAAGCTAAGCACATAAAATATGAAAGACAAGTCAACAAACAAAATAATATGAATAATCACTGGCAAATGAAAAGTTACGTTAAGACAAGTGAGTTACAGTGATTGCAAAATAAAATATTAGTGATGCTGGAATACCGGCTTCGAGCTGCCACCTCCCTTAGTACACGAAAGCCAAGGCTTAGTCTACCAGCGAGAGATGTCAACTGCTTGGAGCACTGAGATATTCTGACGATATTAGCGCACTGCAGCCCAGACGTCAACTTGTGGCGGAGGCGGAGAGCAGGTGCGACGGGACACCAGCCAATCAGCGACAGGCAGGCAAAGGATGAGCAGTTTGCTGGTTATGGCGGTGGTAGGTAGCAGGTGTCACTGTGTGCTGGGTTCGATTTGCTCTCTGGGCAAAACGTTTGGCGATACTTGGTGGACGTATCTTCTATATTATCTTGTATATTGACGTACTTTGTAGGAAAGAGCAGGCTCAATCTCTCTTGAAAGAGATTATCATCACAATATAATGTATATATATATATATATATATATATATATATATATATATATATATATATATATATATATATATGTTATTGCATTCATACGCTGATTTTCCTTGTACATGTTTATATAGTTGGTAGTATGAGGTGGTGAATCAGGAGATAGGATACCACTTGATAAGCTGATGATAGAGTTCTGATGGTGTTGGAGTGCAACCCGACTGAAATAGTATAGAGTGTAGGAGTCATTATTATTATTATTATTATATGTGTGTATGTATTGTGTATGTGCTTTGTCCAGTAAATGTATTCAAATTTGCTGGTGTTTGCCCTTGTCCTAGTGAGGCTTCCCAGGAAGTAGTAAAGAAGGAGAGAGAGAGAAAGAACCAAGAACCACTGCTGTGGACAGGGTAGGACGGAAAACTAGTAAGTCAAAGGGGATTGAGGAGATCATATCACATGAGAGAGTGGGGAGTCATAGCGGCTCGAGTGGGTGTGTGCACGTGACAACGAGGCTAAGTGTTGGAGCCGCATCCCCTAAACGTGTGACGTTGAGCCCCTCTCCAAGAGCCAGAAGCGCCCAGGGTGATCTCCTGGTAAAGTATAAGCACTCTACCGAGTTTTGGGTTGGGTTGTCCAAAAAGAAGGATCAACGACAACACCACCAACCCACAATATAATACCCCTCTCTGACCCCTCCCCTCACTGTCCCCTCCCTGACCCCTCCCCTCACTGTCCCCTCCCTGACCTCTCCCCTCACTGTCCCCTCCCTGACCCCTCCCCTCACTGACCCCTCCCCTCACTGGCCCCTCACTGGCCCTTCAACAACTCCACCCAGTAGTCCAGTACACAAGACTTCCCCTCCCTTACCCCTCACTTCCCCCAACCACCCTTGGCTTCCTCCCCTCATTATGAGGTAGTTATCAGCCACTCATCGTGGGCCGCCCTCATGCTCCGGGCACCCGCATGAGGGCGTGTTGGTGTGGCTGGCACGCTCCCACGCCCTCTCTCTCTCTCTCTCACGGACCACCACGCCCTCACGCCCACACACCCTCACACTCCCACGCCCTCTCTCTCTCTCTCTCTCACGGACCACCACGGCCTCACGCCCACACACACACACACACCCACACACCCACTCACCCTCACACGCCTGGTGTTGACAGACAGGAGGAGGCAGACATATACATACCAGATGTATTATACATGTTAAATACACCTACAATACAATCGTTGATGTATTGTAACTATTGTATACATTCTCTTTGGTGGTGTTGGTTTTAATACATTAATTTTTGTTAAAATTTTGACTTTTTGACTTTAATTCTGTTCCTCCCATGATGCCATTGTTGTTAATGAGTCATCTGATGAGTATACTGACTATGTGATGAGTATACTGACCCTCTGGTGAGTATACTATGTGATGAGTATACTGACCCTCTGGTGAGTATACTATGTGATGAGTATACTGACTATATGATGAGTATACTATCTGGTGAGTATACTGACTATCTGGTGAGTATACTGACTATCTGGTGAGTATACTGACTATCTGGTGAGTATACTGACTATCTGGTGAGTATACTGACTATCTGGTGAGTATACTGACTATCTGGTGAGTATACTGACTATCTGGTGAGTATACTGACTATCTGGTGAGTATACTGACTATCTGGTGAGTATACTGACTATCTGGTGAGTATACTGACTATGTGATGAGTATACTGACTATGTGATGAGTATACTGACCATCTGATGAGTATACTGACTATGTGATGAGTATACTGACCATCTGATGAGTATACTGACTATCTGATGAGTATACTGACTATCTGGTGAGTATACTGACTATGTGATGAGTATACTGACTATCTGGTGAGTATACTGACTATGTGATGAGTATACTGACTATCTGGTGAGTATACTGACTATCTGGTGAGTATACTGACTATCTGGTGAGTATACTGACTATCTGGTGAGTATACTGACTATCTGGTGAGTATACTGACTATCTGGTGAGTATACTGACTATGTGATGAGTATACTGACCATCTGATGAGTATACTGACTATCTGATGAGTATACTGACTTTCTGATGAGTATACTGACCCTCTGATGAGTATACTGACTATCTGGTGAGTATACTGACCATCAGATGAGTATACTGACTATGTGATGAGTATACTGACTATCTGATGAGTATACTGACCCTCTGATGAATATACTGACTATCTGATGAGTATACTGACTATGTGATGAGTATACTGACTGTCTGATGAGTATACTGACTATCTGATGAGTATACTGACCATCAGATGAGTATACTGACCCTCTGATGAGTATACTGACCATCAGATGAGTATACTGACCATCAGATGAGTATACTGACCATCAGATGAGTATACTAACCATCAGATGAGTATACTGACCCTCTGATGAGTATACTGACCATCAGATGAGTATACTGACCATCACATGAGTATACTGACCATCAGATGAGTATACTGACCATCAGATGAGTATACTGACCATCAGATGAGTATACTGACCATCAGATGAGTATACTGACCATCAGATGAGTATACTGACCATCAGATGAGTATACTGACCATCAGATGAGTATACTGACCATGTGAAATTTAGCATATATTGGGATTAATTTAGATAGGATAGGTTAAATTTTGATAAATTAAGATGTGGATAGGATATCATAGGTTAGGTTAATATACATTAGCCGACATTAAATTTGAGCAGGTTGTGATAAATTAAGGATAAATTAGGTTAAATTTGGATAGGATAGGTTAAAATGACTAGATTTGATTTGATTTATATTCTGTTAGTATAAATTAGGAATTTTTTTTGTAGTATATAGAAATTTGCTTAACTTTAGCTGCAGTTAAAAAAAATAGAGAGGATGGATTACTTAAGGATGGGATAAGTCACCTTGGGATTAAATTAAGACTAGTTGGGATTTGACATTACAGGTTAGGATTATTATAGGTTAAGATAGGTGTTATAAATTAGTATTGCTTAAACTTTGATAAATGTAGCTGAATTAAGCGTAGAAAGTGATACATTTGGTTAGGATAGTTTATGTTAGGATGGGCTAGGTTGCCCTAGGTTGGGCAAGGGCATATTAGGGTTTAGATAGGATATCATAGTTTAGGATGGGTAAAATTCACCTAGTTGAATTCGACAAAATTGTGCGAGTTGTGTTTTAACATCAATTATGGAGGTGAGTGATAATTGGGGTCAGTCTTGAGACCTATATGTTAATGGGATATTACTAATGGTGTGAAGGGCACCAGCGGCCACACTGGTGCCCTCAAGCAGTGCCGCTATAGCAAGGTACTCGCTTCACCAAGGTGCTCTCACCTCACCATACACCAAGATGCAAAAATAGAATATTGTAGTCGTGGAAGCAATGCGAGTATTGATTATATAAACTGTTTATGTCAGTCGTATTACTGTCTTTATAAACTGATATATATATATTATAAATATATATATATATAAAATATATATAAATATATATAATATATATATATTGGTCTTTTAAACATTTTGTTGAAAACGACTGAAAGTTTTAGATTTGTAATTCTGACACGAATCTTCTCTATATTTCTTGAGTTTTTCGTTCACTGAAGCAGGAAGTTGAAAAAATAACTCTCCAAAGTTCATTTTTATACTTTTTATTGTGTCTGGTGCCTAGTGATGCGTTTCACACGGTCACTCCTTACACTCTCGAAAACAAATTCTACCGTTCTTAACGTTGGGTTATATCCTCTTATGGCGAGGTGGTTAGGTAACATATGGGATAAGTAGGTAACATATGGATGGATAACATTACACTGGGGATATTCAGAAGGTGATGAATGTGTCAACATAGAGATAGTGACATGTTAACAGTTTATGTTCTGCTTGTATACATTCCTCTTGCAGGTCGTTCAGTAATGCTTCAGCAGTGGCCCGGGGGTCTTTAAGTGTGTAGCTGTGTGTTAGCTGTGTGTTAGCTGTGTGTTAGCTGTGTGTTAGTTGTGTGTTAGTTGTGTGTTAGCTGTGTGTTAGTTGTGTGTTAGCTGTGTGTTAGTTGTGTGTTAGCTGTGTGTTAGCTGTGTGTTAGCTGTGTGTTAGCTGTGTGTTAGTTGTGTGTTAGTTGTGTGTTACCTGTGTGTTAGCTGTGTGTTAGCTG
Organism: Procambarus clarkii; assembly: GCF_040958095.1. Lineage (NCBI taxonomy): Eukaryota > Metazoa > Arthropoda > Malacostraca > Decapoda > Cambaridae > Procambarus > Procambarus clarkii. The sequence continues at coordinate 10,334,766 of NC_091207.1, forward strand.
TGTGTTAGTTGTGTGTTAGCTGTGTGTTAGCTGTGTGTTAGCTGTGTGTTAGCTGGTTATTGATGGCTGGTCTGGGTGTCTTGATGCGCAGCGCCTCGCTGATGTCTGATCTTCTAGCGTCATTGTATCTATCCGTTATTTCGGTGTTGCTCGTCAAACTATCCCTGGTGGTTGTCTCGTTGTGTGTGGTGATTATAGGTTCCCTGATAGAGCCCTGGTGTTTGTGCGTTGTTAATCGTCTAGAGTGTTGGGATCGAACTATTGGATCAGGACACACAGAGATCACACTAATGTGATGCATCCAATGAACAAATCCACAAGGGCCGTGACGAGGATTCGAACCTGCGTCCGGGAGCATTCCAGACACTGCCTTAATCGACTGAGCTACGACAGGGTAAAAGGGTTGAAACTGAAGTTCTACTGAACTTACTGGATCCTGCAGCCTCTCCGAGACACAAACCAGGGTTTTACACAACTCCCCCATGCACTCGAGCTATGTCAATAGGCCGTTCTCCCTCTTCTCCCTTACATTTGTTCATTTGATGCATCACGTTAGTGTGATCTCTGTGTGTGATGGTGTAAGGGAGAAGAGGGAGAACGGCCTATTGACATAGCTCGGGTGCAGGGGGGAGTTGTGTAAAACCCTGGTTTGTGTCTCGGAGAGGCTGCAGGATCCAAGTAAGTTCAGTAGAACTTCAGTTTCAACCCTTTTACCCTGTCGTAGCTCAGTCGATTAAGGCAGTGTCTGGGATGCTCCCGGACGCAGGTTCGAATCCTTGTCACGGCCCTTGTGGATTTGTTCATTGGATCAGGAGTTGAACCCTCACATTCACCATCAAGCACTGTTAATGTCAAGATGTAGTGATAAGGACTAGCCATCTGGCAGGTCACGGAGAGGTGTCCTCCCAGCCCCGCCTGTCCTGACCTGCGACACTTCACTCACCGGGTCCTCACTAAACATGTCCACGAACTAAAACACTTGGATATGAATATCCATGGAAACACAAACCGAAACTGTCTCTATTTTCCGCTTGTTACAACTTGTAATAAAGTTGTTACATCTTGGCTTAACGTGTTTATGACGTATTAGAACGTTGTTACAACTTGATATATTGGTTGTTATAACTGGTTAGGAAGTGTTAAAACTTGTTCGAACGTTGTACCAACGTCGTAGTTTCGGTGTGTGTTTGGCGGGGTATCACCAGCGACTTGAAAGTGTTTACATTAACCACAAGTGCTCATCATGTATAACATGTACACATAAATAGGTTGTGTCATGAAATACGACCACAACATTCTTCCACGGTCACAACCCGTCACACAACACCAACAGTTCGGCAGACTATTTCATCTTCCTTAATGCCAAGACGGTACTCTGTGTTATCCTGTGTTATCCTCAGGATAACACCGTCACAGAGCAGGGACAAGGGTGGCCACACCCACGACCACCTCTACCAGTAAGGTCGTCGTGTGGTCGTGGTGGGAGTGATTAGAGAACTCTATTCCCGCTTCTGCAGGAGCTCATTGCCTCGTCCGGCGACTGTGATTGCTCATCACAATTCCCGCCACCGGACGAGCCGCCGCCGCCGCGCTCGTTAAACAACTCCTCACGGTCGTTGACCTCGTTCTCCCTGCAATAATAATAATGTCAACATGAACGGTTTATAATATACTTGGAATGTCTTATCGCCAGAAGGTTTGGCACTTTTTACATGTGACGAGTTAACACTTCTCTCGCTTCTTTTACGAAACAAGAGAGGTGTTGTTGTCTTGCCTATATATTGAGTTCTTTAGGGCGGACAATCCCCAAGTGGGCATGTGATGGTGCAGACAAAGTTGGTCTCCTTCAAGGCGTTTTTCTTGGATTTCGAGAGAATTCTTCATTAACAGATGAATGAATTCTTCATTAGCCAACCTGCTAATGATCCATTCTCCCGACACCAACAAAAAGGCATTGCAAGAGACCAACTTTTTTTAATTTTCCATATAAGTGCTAGATTTCCCTTATATCCTCCAAACTGGTTCCTGGAGTGCCAGCGAGAGTGCCACCATCCAGGTGGCAGCGAGAGTGCCACCATCCAGGCGCCAGCGAGAGTGCCACCATTCAGGTGGCAGCGAGAGTGCCACCATCCAGGCGCCAGCGAGAGTGCCACCATCCAGGTGCCAGCGAGAGTGCCACCATCCAGGTGCCAGCGAGAGTGCCACCATCCAGGTGCCAGCGACAGTGCCACCATCCAGGCGCCAGCGACAGTGCCACCATCCAGGTGCCAGCGAGAGTGCCACCATCCAGGCGCCAACGAGAGTGCCACCATCCAGGCGCCAGCGAGAGTGCCACCATCCAGGTGCCAGCGAGAGTGCCACCATCCAGGTGGCAGATGTTCAGCTCGCTTGTCACACTATCACTGCCATCGTTGATAGCTAGGCAGACAAGGAGGGGGTCAAGGGGTCACCTTGTTGGACACCTTCACAGGACTCTATTTCATCCTCCCCAAAAAAGAGGAGTCGCCACTGTAGCGACGATTGGATGAATGGGTTAAGAGGATGGAAATTGATGTGAACAATATATGAAAGTTGAAGGAATCATTAATGAGACAAAGAAATGATACTAATATTATATTGAGGTAATTGTGAATTATTATTATTACTCAAATCGGCTTTTAACTGATCAGTCAAAAATGGATCCGGATTATACAAACCACAACTAATATACACATTGTATGGTTTTGTAATATATATTAAAACAGGTTCAAGAATGTTTCTATTGAAAATGAATTTCCAATAAAAGTATACAAATTGTTATGACTGTCCCTTAACTGTTGGTGAAGGGCAGACTGTCCCTTAACTGTTGGTGAAGAGCAGACTGTCCCTTAACTGTTGGTGAAGAGCAGACTGTCCCTTAACTGTTGGTGAAGAGCAGACTGTCCCTTAACTGTTGGTGAAGAGCAGACTGTCTCTTAACTGTTGGTGAAGAGCAGACTGTCCCTTAACTGTTGGTGAAGAGCAGACTGTCTCTTAACTGTTGGTGAAGAGCAGACTGTCCCTTAACTGTTGGTGAAGAGCAGACTGTCCCTTAACTGTTGGTGAAGGGCAGACTGTCCCTTAACTGTTGGTGAAGGGCAGACTGTCTCTTAACTGTTAGTGAAGGGCAGACTGTCCCTTAACTGTTGGTGAAGAGCAGACTGTCCCTTAACTGTTGGTGAAGAGCAGACTGTCCCTTAACTGTTGGTGAAGAGCAGACTGTCTCTTAACTGTTGGTGAAGAGCAGACTGTCCCTTAACTGTTGGTGAAGGGCAGACTGTCCCTTAACTGTTGGTGAAGGGCAGACTGTCTCTTAACTGTTGGTGAAGGGCAGACTGTCTCTTAACTGTTAGTGAAGGGCAGACTGTCTCTTAACTGTTAGTGAAGGGCAGACTGTCTCTTAACTGTTGGTGAAGGGGAGACTGTCTCTTAACTGTTGGTGAAGGGGAGACTGTCTCTTAACTGTTTCTGAAGGGCAGACTGTCCCTTAACTGTTGGTGAAGAGCAGACTGTCCCTTAACTGTTGGTGAAGGGGAGACTGTCTCTTAACTGTTGGTGAAGAGCAGACTGTCTCTTAACTGTTAGTGAAGGGCAGACTGTCCCTTAACTGTTGGTGAAGAGCAGACTGTCCCTTAACTGTTGGTGAAGAGCAGACTGTCCCTTAACTGTTGGTGAAGAGCAGACTGTCTCTTAACTGTTGGTGAAGGGGAGACTGTCTCTTAACTGTTGGTGAAGGGCAGACTGTCTCTTAACTGTTGGTGAAGGGGAGACTGTCTCTTAACTGTTGGTGAAGGGGAGACTGTCTCTTAACTGTTGGTGAAGGGGAGACTGTCTCTTAACGGTTGGTGAAGAGCAGACTGTCCCTTAACTGTTGGTGAAGGGGAGACTGTCCCTTAACTGTTGGTGAAGGGGAGACTGTCCCTTAACTGTTGGTGAAGGGGAGACTGTCCCTTAACTGTTGGTGAAGAGCAGACTGTCCCTTAACTGTTGGTGAAGAGCAGACTGTCTCTTAACTGTTGGTGAAGAGCAGACTGTCTCTTAACTGTTGGTGAAGGGGAGACTGTCTCTTAACTGTTGGTGAAGGGCAGACTGTCTCTTAACTGTTGGTGAAGGGGAGACTGTCTCTTAACTGTTGGTGAAGGGGAGACTGTCTCTTAACTGTTGGTGAAGGGGAGACTGTCTCTTAACGGTTGGTGAAGAGCAGACTGTCCCTTAACTGTTGGTGAAGGGGAGACTGTCCCTTAACTGTTGGTGAAGGGGAGACTGTCCCTTAACTGTTGGTGAAGGGGAGACTGTCCCTTAACTGTTGGTGAAGGGGAGACTGTCCCTTAACTGTTGGTGAAGAGCAGACTGTCTCTTAACTGTTGGTGAAGAGCAGACTGTATCTTAACTGTTGGTGAAGGGGAGACTGTCTCTTAACTGTTGGTGAAGGGCAGACTGTCTCTTAACTGTTGGTGAAGGGGAGACTGTCTCTTAACTGTTGGTGAAGGGGAGACTGTCTCTTAACTGTTGGTGAAGGGGAGACTGTCTCTTAACTGTTGGTGAAGAGCAGACTGTCCCTTAACTGTTGGTGAAGGGGAGACTGTCCCTTAACTGTTGGTGAAGAGCAGACTGTCCCTTAACTGTTGGTGAAGAGCAGACTGTCTCTTAACTGTTGGTGATGGGGAGACTGTCTCTTAACTGTTGGTGATGGGGAGACTGTCTCTTAACTGTTGGTGAAGGGCAGACTGTCCCTTAATTGTTGGTGAAGAGCAGACTGTCCCTTAACTGTTGGTGAAGAGCAGACTGTCTCTTAACTGTTGGTGAAGAGCAGACTGTCTCTTAACTGTTAGTGAAGGGCAGACTGTCCCTTAACTGTTGGTGAAGAGCAGACTGTCCCTTAACTGTTGGTGAAGAGCAGACTGTCCCTTAACTGTTGGTGAAGGGGAGACTGTCTCTTAACTGTTGGTGAAGGGGAGACTGTCTCTTAACTGTTGGTGAAGGGGAGACTGTCTCTTAACTGTTGGTGAAGAGCAGACTGTCTCTTAACTGTTGGTGAAGAGCAGACTGTCTCTTAACTGTTGGTGAAGGGCAGACTGTCTCTTAACTGTTGGTGAAGGGGAGACTGTCTCTTAACTGTTGGTGAAGGGGAGACTGTCCCTTAACTGTTGGTGAAGAGCAGACTGTCTCTTAACTGTTGGTGAAGGGCAGACTGTCTCTTAACTGTTGGTGAAGGGCAGACTGTCTCTTAACTGTTGGTGAAGGGGAGACTGTCTCTTAACTGTTGGTGAAGGGGAGACTGTCTCTTAACTGTTGGTGAAGGGGAGACTGTCTCTTAACTGTTGGTGAAGAGCAGACTGTCTCTTAACTGTTGGTGAAGGGGAGACTGTCTCTTAACTGTTGGTGAAGGGGAGACTGACTCTTAACTGTTGGTGAAGGGGAGACTGTCTCTTAACTGTTGGTGAAGGGGAGACTGTCCCTTAACTGTTGGTCAAGGGCAGACTGTCCCTTAACTGTTGGTGAAGGGGAGAGTTAAGAGGAGAGTTAAGGGGGAGAGTTAAGGGGAGAGTTAAGGGGAGAGTTAAGGGGGAGAGTTAAGGGGAGAGTTAAGGGGGAGAGTTAAGGGGAGAGTTAAGGGGAGAGTTAAGGGGAGAGTTAAGGGGAGAGTTAAGGGGAAGAGTTAAGGGGAGAGTTAAGGGGAGAGTTAAGGGGGAGAGTTAAGGGGAGAGTTAAGGGGAGAGTTAAGAGGGAGAGTTAAGGGGGAGAGTTAAGGGGAGAGTTAAGGGGAGAGTTAAGGGGAGAGTTAAGGGGGAGAGTTAAGGGGAGAGCTAAGGGGAGAGTTAAGAGGGAGAGTTAAGGGGGAGAGTTAAGGAGAGAGCGCACTAACTGCCGCGTGAGAGAGCCCTGGGAAGGGCCATCCCGGGAGCACTAACTGCCGCGTGAGAGAGCCCTGGGAAGGGCCATCCCGGGAGCACTAACTGCCGCGTGAGAGAGCCCTGGGAAGGGCCATCCCGGGAGCACTAACTGCCGCCTGAGAGAGCCCTGGGAAGGGCCATCCCGGGAGCACTAACTGCCGCCTGAGAGAGCCCTGGGAAGGGCCATCCAGGGAGCACTAACTGCCGCGTGAGAGAGCCCTGGGAAGGGCCATCCAGGGAGCACTAACTGCCGCGTGAGAGAGCCCTGGGAAGGGCCATCCCGGGAGCACTAACTGCCGCCTGAGAGAGCCCTGGGAAGGGCCATCCCGGGAGCACTAACTGCCGCGTGAGAGAGCCCTGGGAAGGATCATCCAGGGAGCACTAACTGCCGCCTGAGAGAGCCCTGGGAAGGATCATCCAGGGAGCACTAACTGCCGCCTGAGAGAGCCCTGGGAAGGGCCATCCCGGGAGCACTAACTGCCGCCTGAGAGAGCCCTGGGAAGGGCCATCCCGGGAGCACTAACTGCCGCCTGAGAGAGCCCTGGGAAGGGCCATCCAGGGAGCACTAACTGCCGCCTGAGAGAGCCCTGGGAAGGGCCATACCGGGAGCACTAACCACCACAACACCATAATGATGTAGACATTCATCCCAGCCTCCACCAGCCATTCACAACCCCGCCACCAGCAGGGCAGGAGGAGGGCAGGAGGGGGAGGAGGGCAGGAGGGCAGGAGGGCAGGAGGGCAGGAGGGCAGGAGGAGGGCAGGAGGGCAGGAGGAGGGCAGGAGGGAGAGGAGGGCAGGAGGGCAGGAGGGCAGGAGGGAGAGGAGGGCAGGAGGGAGAGGAGGGCAGGAGGGAGAGGAGGGCAGGAGGGCAGGAAGGCAGGAGGGAGAGGAGGGCAGGAGGGAGAGGAGGGCAGGAGGGAGAGGAGGGCAGGAGGGCAGGAGGGCAGGAGGGCAGGAGGGAGAGGAGGGCAAGAGGGAGAGTAGGGCAGGAGGGAGAGGAGGGCAGGAGGGAGAGGAGGGCAGGAGGGCAGGAGGGCAGGAGGGAGAGGAGGGCAGGAGGGAGAGGAGGGCAGGAGGGCAGGAGGGCAGGAAGGCAGGAGGGCAGGAGGGAGAGGAGGGCAGGAGGGAGAGGAGGGCAGGAGGGCAGGAGGGCAGGAGGGCAGGAAGGCAGGAGGGCAGGAGGGAGAGGAGGGCAGGAGGGAGAGGAGGGCAGGAGGGAGAGGAGGGCAGGAGGGAGAGGAGGGCAGGAAGGCAGGAGGGCAGGAGGGAAAGGATGGCATGAGGGCAGGAGGGAGAGGAGGGCAGGAGGGCAGGAGGGCAGGAGGGAGAGGAGGGCAGGAGGGAGAGGAGGGCAGGAGGGAGAGGAGGGCAGGAGGGCAGGAAGGCAGGAGGGCAGGAGGGAGAGGAGGGCAGGAGGGAGAGGAGGGCAGGAGGGCAGGAGGGAGAGGAGGGCAGGAGGGAGAGGAGGGCAGGAGGGCAGGAGGGAGAGGAGGGCAGGAGGGCAGGAGGGCAGGAGGGAGAGGAGGGCAGGAGGGAGAGGAGGGCAGGAGGGAGAGGAGGGCAGGAGGGCAGGAGGGCAGGAAGGCAGGAGGGCAGGAGGGCAGGAAGGCAGGAGGGCAGGAGGGAGAGGAGGGCAGGAGGGAGAGGAGAGCAGGAGGGAGAGGAGGGCAGGAAGGCAGGAGGGAGAGGAGGGCAGGAGGGCAGGAAGGCAGGAGGGCAGGAGGGAGAGGAGGGCAGGAGGGCAGGAGGGAGTGGAGGGCAGGAGGGAGAGGAGGGCAGGAGGGAGAGGAGGGCAGGAGGGCAGGAGGGCAGGAGGGCAGGAGGGCAGGAGGGAGTGGAGGGCAGGAGGGAGAGGAGGGCAGGAGGGAGAGGAGGGCAGGAGGGCAGGAGGGCAGGAGGGCAGGAGGGCAGGAAGGCAGGAGGGCAGGAGGGAGAGGAGGGCAGGAGGGAGAGGAGAGCAGGAGGGAGAGGAGGACAGGAGGGAGAGGAGGGCAGGAGGGAGAGGAGGGCAGGAGGGCAGGAGGGAAAGGAAGGCAGGAGGGCAGGAGGGCAGGAGGGCAGGAGGGAGAGGAGGGCAGGAGGGAGAGGAAGGCAGGAGGGCAGGAGGGCAGGAGGGCAGGAGGGCAGAAGAGCAGGAGGGAGAGGTGAGCAGGAGGGAGAGGAGGGCAGGAGGGCAGGAGGGCAGGAGGGAGAGGAGGGCAGGAGGGAGAGGAGGGCAGGAGGGAGAGGAGGGCAGGAGGGAGAGGAGGGCAGGAGGGCAGGAGGGAGAGGAAGGCAGGAGGGCAGGAGGGCAGGAGGGCAGGAGAGCAGGAGGGAGAGGAGGGCAGGAGGGAGAGGAGAGCAGGAGGGAGAGGAGGGCAGGAGGGCAGGAGGGAGAGGAGGGCAGGAGGGCAGGAGGGAGAGGAGGGCAGGAGGGAGAGGAGAGCAGGAGTTAGAGGAGGGCAGGAAGGAGAGGAGGGCAGGAGGGAGAGGAGGGCAGGAGGGCAGGAGGGAGAGGAGAGCAGTAGGAAGAGGAGGGCAGGAGGGCAGGAGGGAGAGGAGGGCAGGAGGGAGAGGAGAGCAGTAGGGAGAGGAGGGCAGGAGGGCAGGAGGGAGAGGGTGGGAGAGAATGTGGGAGAGGGGGAGAGTGGGAGGGGGAGTGTGGGAGAGGGAGTGTGGGAGAGGGGGAGGGGGTGGGAGGGAGTGTGGGAGAGGGAGTGTGGGAGAGGGAGTGTGGGAGAGGGAGTGTGGGAGAGGGAGTGTGGGAGAGGGGGAGGGGGTGGGTGGGGGAGTGTGGGAGAGGGGGAGGGGGTGGGAGGGGGAGTGTGGGAGAGGGGGAGGGGGTGGGTGGGGGAGTGTGGGAGAGGGGGAGGGGGTGGGAGGGGGAGTGTGGGAGAGGGGGAGGGGGTGGGAGGGAGTGTGGGAGAGGGGGAGAGTGGGAGAGGGAGTGTGGGAGAGGGGGAGGGGGTGGGAGGGAGTGTGGGAGAGGGGGAGAGTGGGAGAGGGAGTGTGGGAGAGGGGGAGGGGGTGGGAGGGAGTGTGGGAGAGGGGGAGAGTGGGAGGGGGAGTGTGGGAGAGGGGGAGGGGGTGGGAGGGAGTGTGGGAGAGGGGGAGAGTGGGAGGGAGAGTATGGGAGAGGGGGAGGGGGTGGGAGGGTGTGTGGGAGAGGGGGAGAGTGGGAGGGGGAGTGTGGGAGAGGGGGAGGGGGTGGGAGGGAGTGTGGGAGAGGGGGAGAGTGGGAGGGGGAGTGTGGGAGGGGGAGTGTGGGAGAGGGGGAGGGGGTGGGAGGGGGAGTGTGGGAGAGGGGGAGAGTTTGAGGGGGAGTGTGGGAGAGGGGGAGGGGGTGGGAGGGAGTGTGGGAGAGGGGGAGAGTGGGAGGGGGAGTGTGGGAGAGGGGGAGGGGGTGGGAGGGAGTGTGGGAGAGGGGGAGAGTGGGAGGGGGAGTGTGGGAGAGGGGGAGGGGGTGGGAGGGGGAGTGTGGGAGAGGGGGAGAGTGGGAGTGGGAGTGTGGGAGAGGGGGAGGGGGTGGGAGGGAGTGTGGGAGATGGGGAGAGTGGGAGGGGGAGTGTGGGAGAGGGGGAGGGGGTGGGAGGGAGTGTGGGAGAGGGGGAGAGTGGGAGGGGGAGTGTGGGAGAGGGGGAGGGGGTGGGAGGGGGAGTATGGGAGAGGGGGAGAGTGGGAGGGGGAGTGTGGGAGAGGGGGAGGGGGTGGGAGGGAGTGTGGGAGAGGGGGAGAGTGGGAGGGGGAGTGTGGGAGAGGGGGAGGGGGTAAGAGGGAGTGTGGGAGAGGGGGAGAGTGGGAGGGGGAGTGTGGGAGAGGGGGAGGTGGTGGGAGGGGGAGTGTGGGAGAGGGGGAGAGTGGGAGGGGGAGTGTGGGAGAGGGGGAGGGGGTGGGAGGGAGTGTGGGAGAGGGGGAGAGTGGGAGTGGGAGTGTGGGAGAGGGGGAGGGGGTGGGAGGGGGAGTGTGGGAGAGGGGGAGAGTGGGAGGGGGAGTGTGGGAGAGGGGGAGGTGGTGGGAGGGAGTGTGGGAGAGGGGGAGAGTGGGAGGGGGAGTGTGGGAGAGGGGGAGGGGGTGGGAGGGGAGTGTGGGAGAGGGGGAGAGTGGGAGGGGGAGTGTGGGAGAAGGGGAGGGGGTGGGAGGGAGTGTGGGAGAGGGGGAGAGTGGGAGGGGGAGTGTGGGAGAGGGGGAGGGGGTGGGAGGGAGTGTGGGAGAGGGGGAGAGTGGGAGGGGGAGTGTGGGAGAGGGGGAGGGGGTGGGAGGGGGAGTGTGGGAGAGGGGGAGAGTGGGAGCGGGAGTGTGGGAGAGGGGGAGGGGGTGGGAGGGAGTGTGGGAGATGGGGAGAGTGGGAGGGGGAGTGTGGGAGAGGGGGAGGGGGTGGGAGGGAGTGTGGAGAGGGGGAGAGTGGGGAGGGGGAGTATGGGAGAGGGGGAGGGGGTGGGAGGGTGTGTGGGAGAGGGGGAGAGTGGGAGGGGGAGTGTGGGAGAGGGGGAGGGGGTGGGAGGGAGTGTGGGAGAGGGGAGAGTGGGAGGGGGAGTGTGGGAGAGGGGGAGGGGGTGGGAGGGGGAGTGTGGAGAGGGGGAGAGTGGGAGGGGGAGTGTGGGAGAGGGGGAGGGGGTGGGAGGGAGTGTGGGAGAGGGGGAGAGTGGGAGGGGGAGTGTGGGAGAGGGGGAGGGGGTGGGAGGGAGTGTGGGAGAGGGGGAGAGTGGGAGGGGGGAGTGTGGGAGAGGGGGAGGGGGTGGGAGGGGGAGTGTGGGAGAGGGGGAGAGTGGGAGGGGGAGTGTGGGAGAGGGGGAGGGGGTGGGAGGGAGTGTGGGAGAGGGGGAGAGTGGGAGGGGAGTGTGGGAGAGGGGGAGGGGGTGGGAGGGGGAGTATGGGAGAGGGGGAGAGTGGGAGGGGGAGTGTGGGAGAGGGGGAGGGGGTGGGAGGGAGTGTGGGAGAGCGGGAGAGTGGGAGGGGGAGTGTGGGAGAGGGGGAGGGGGTGGGAGGGAGTGTGGGAGAGGGGGAGAGTGGGAGGGGGAGTGTGGGAGAGGGGGAGGTGGTGGGAGGGGGAGTGTGGGAGAGGGGGAGAGTGGGAGGGGGAGTGTGGGAGAGGGGGAGGGGGTGGGAGGGAGTGTGGGAGAGGGGGAGAGTGGGAGGGGGAGTGTGGGAGAGGGGGAGGGGGTGGGAGGGGGAGTGTGGGAGAGGGGGAGAGTGGGAGGGGGAGTGTGGGAGAGGGGGAGGTGGTGGGAGGGAGTGTGGGAGAGGGGGAGAGTGGGAGGGGGAGTGTGGGAGAGGGGGAGGGGGTGGGAGGGGGAGTGTGGGAGAGGGGGAGAGTGGGAGGGGGAGTGTGGGAGAAGGGGAGGGGGTGGGAGGGAGTGTGGGAGAGGGGGAGAGTGGGAGGGGGAGTGTGGGAGAGGGGGAGGGGGTGGGAGGGAGTGTGGGAGAGGGGGAGGGGGTGGGAGGGAGTGTGGGAGAGGGGGAGGGGGTGGGAGGGGGAGTGTGGGAGAGGGGGAGGGGGTGGGAGGGAGTGTGGGAGAGGGGGAGAGTGGGAGGGGGAGTGTGGGAGAGGGGGAGGGGGTGGGAGGGGGAGTGTGGGAGAGGGGGAGAGTGGGAGGGGGAGTGTGGGAGAGGGGGAGGGGGTGGGAGGGGGAGTGTGAGAGAGGGGGAGGGGGTGGGAGGGGGAGTGTGGGAGAGGGGGAGAGTGGGAGGGGGAGTGTGGGAGAGGGGGAGGGGGTGGGAGGGGGATTGTGAGAGAGGGGGAGTGGGTGGGAGGGGGAGTGTGGGAGAGGGGGAGAGTGGGAGGGGGAGTGTGGGAGAGGGGGAGGGGGTGGGAGGGGGAGTGTGGGAGAGGGGGAGGGGGTGAGAGGGGGAGTGTGGGAGAGGGGGAGGGGTGGGAGGGGGAGTGTGGGAGAGGGGGAGGGGGTGGGAGGGAGTCAGGAAGCACTAATAGAAGACAGTTGAGTTCCATCACCAGACTCTCACTGTACCACTGGTGGCTGTGTCTCACTGTGTCTCACTCCTGGTGGCTGTGTCTCACTGTGTCTCACTCCTGGTGGCTGTGTCTCACTGTGTCTCACTCCTGGTGGCTGTGTCTCACTGTGTCTCACTCCTGGTGGCTGTGTCTCACTGTGTCTCACTCCTGGTGGCTGTGTCTCACTGTGTCTCACTCCTGGTGGCTGTGTCTCACTGTGTCTCACTCCTGGTGGCTGTGTCTCACTCCTGGTGGGTGTGTCTCACTGTGTCTCACTCCTGGTGGCTGTGTCTCACTCCTGGTGGCTGTGTCTCACTGTGTCTCACTACTGGTGGCTGTGTCTCACTGTGTCTCACTCCTGGTGGCTGTGTCTCACTCCTGGTGGCTGAGTCTCACTGTGTCTCACTCCTGGTGGCTGTGTCTCACTGTGTCTCACTCCTGGTGGCTGTGTCTCACTGTGTCTCACTCCTGGTGGCTGTGTCTCACTGTGTCTCACTCCTGGTGGCTGTGTCTCACTGTGTCTCACTCCTGGTGGCTGTGTCTCACTGTGTCTCACTCCTGGTGGCTGTGTCTCACTGTGTCTCACTCGTGGTGGCTGTGTCTCACTGTGTCTCACTCCTGGTGGCTGTGTCTCACTGTGTCTCACTCCTGGTGGCTGTGTCTCACTGTGTCTCACTCCTGGTGGCTGTGTCTCACTGTGTCTCACTCCTGGTGGCTGTCTCACTGTGTCTCACTCCTGGTGGCTGTGTCTCACTGTGTCTCACTCCTGGTGGCTGTGTCTCACTGTGTCTCACTCCTGGTGGCTGTGTCTCACTGTGTCTCACTCCTGGTGGCTGTGTCTCACTGTGTCTCACTCCTGGTGGCTGTGTCGCACTGTGTCTCACTCCTGGTGGCTGTGTCTCACTGTGTCTCACTCCTGGTGGCTGTGTCTCACTGTGTCTCACTCCTGGTGGCTGTGTCTCACTGTGTCTCACTCCTGGTGGCTGTGTCTCACTCCTGGTGGCTGTGTCTCACTCCTGGTGGATGTGTCTCACTCCTGGTGGCTGTGTCTCACTGTGTCTCACTCCTGGTGGCTGTGTCTCACTCCTGGTGGCTGTGTCTCACTCCTGGTGGCTTTGTCTCACTCCTGGTGGCTGTGTCTCACTCCTGGTGGCTGTGTCTCACTGTGTCTCACTCCTGGTGGCTGTGTCTCACTCCTGGTGGCTGTGTCTCACTGTGTCTCACTCCTGGTGGCTGTGTCTCACTGTGTCTCACTCCTGGTGGCTGTGTCACACTGTGTCTCACTCCTGGTGGCTGTGTCTCACTGTGTCTCACTCCTGGTGGCTGTGTCTCACTGTGTCTCACTCCTGGTGGCTGTGTCTCACTGTGTCTCACTCCTGGTGGCTGTGTCTCACTGTGTCTCACTCCTGGTGGCTGTGTCTCACTGTGTCTCACTCCTGGTGGCTGTGTCTCACTGTGTCTCACTCCTGGTGGCTGTGTCTCACTGTGTCTCACTCCTGGTGGCTGTGTCTCACTGTGTCTCACTCCTGGTGGCTGTGTCTCACTGTGTCTCACTCCTGGTGGCTGTGTCTCACTGTGTCTCACTCCTGGTGGCTGTGTCTCACTGTGTCTCACTCCTGGTGGCTGTGTCTCACTGTGTCTCACTCCTGGTGGCTGTGTCTCACTGTGTCTCACTCCTGGTGGCTGTGTCGCACTGTGTCTCACTCCTGGTGGCTGTGTCTCACTGTGTCTCACTCCTGGTGGCTGTGTCTCACTGTGTCTCACTCCTGGTGGCTGTGTCTCACTGTGTCTCACTCCTGGTGGCTGTGTCTCACTCCTGGTGGCTGTGTCTCACTCCTGGTGGATGTGTCTCACTCCTGGTGGCTGTGTCTCACTGTGTCTCACTCCTGGTGGCTGTGTCTCACTCCTGGTGGCTGTGTCTCACTCCTGGTGGCTTTGTCTCACTCCTGGTGGCTGTGTCTCACTCCTGGTGGCTGTGTCTCACTGTGTCTCACTCCTGGTGGCTGTGTCTCACTCCTGGTGGCTGTGTCTCACTCCTGGTGGCTGTGTCTCACTGTGTCTCACTCCTGGTGGCTGTGTCTCACTCCTGGTGGCTGTGTCTCACTGTGTCTCACTCCTGGTGGCTGTGTCTCACTCCTGGTGGCTGTCTCACTGTGTCTCACTCCTGGTGGCTGTGTCTCACTGTGTCTCACTCCTGGTGGCTGTGTCTCACTCATGGTGGCTGTGTCTCACTGTGTCTCACTCCTGGTGGCTGTGTCTCACTGTGTCTCACTCCTGGTGGCTGTCTCACTGTGTCTCACTCCTGGTGGCTGTGTCTCACTGTGTCTCACTCCTGGTGGCTGTGTCTCACTCCTGGTGGCAGTGTCTCACTGTGTCTCACTCCTGGTGGTTGTGTCTCACTCCTGGTGGCTGTGTCTCACTCCTGGTGACTGTGTCTCACTCCTGGTGGCTGTGTCTCACTCCTGGTGGCTGTGTCTCACTCCTGGTGGCTGTGTCTCACTCCTGGTGACTGTGTCTCACTCCTGGTGGCTGTGTCTCACTCCTGGTGGCTGTGTCTCACTCCTGGTGGCTGTGTCTCACTCCTGGTGGCTGTGTCTCACTCCTGGTGGCTGTGTCTCACTCCTGGTGGCTGTGTCTCACTGTGTCTCACTCCTGGTGGTTGTGTCTCACTCCTGGTGGCTGTATCTCACTGAGTCTCACTCATGGTGGCTGTGTCTCACTGTGTCTCACTCCTGGTGGCTGTGTCTCACTGTGTCTCACTCCTGGTGGCTGTGTCTCACTGTGTCTCACTCCTGGTGGCTGTGTCTCACTGTGTCTCACTCCTGGTGGCTGTGCCTCACTGTGTCTCACTCCTGGTGGTTGTGTCTCACTGTGTCTCACTCCTGGTGGCTGTGTCTCACTCCTGGTGGCTGTGTCTCACTGTGTCTCACTCCTGGTGGTTGTGTCTCACTCCTGGTGGCTGTGTCTCACTCCTGGTGACTGTGTCTCACTCCTGGTGGCTGTGTCTCACTCCTGGTGGCTGTGTCTCACTCCTGGTGACTGTGTCTCACTCCTGGTGGCTGTGTCTCACTCCTGGTGCTGTGTCTCACTCCTGGTGGCTGTGTCTCACTCCTGGTGGCTGTGTCTCACTCCTGGTGGCTGTGTCTCACTGTGTCTCACTCCTGGTGGCTGTGTCTCACTCATGGTGGCTGTGTCTCACTGTGTCTCACTCCTGGTGGCTGCGTCTCACTCATGGTGGCTGTGTCTCACTGTGTCTCACTCCTGGTGGCTGTGTCTCACTCCTGGTGGCTGTGTCTCACTCCTGGTGGCTGTGTCTCACTCATGGTGTCTGTGTCTCACTGTGTCTCACTCCTGGTGGCTGTGTCTCACTGTGTCTCACTCCTGGTGGCTGTGTCTCACTCCTGGTGGCTGTGTCTCACTCCTGGTGGCTGTGTCTCACTGTGTCTCACTCCTGGTGGCTGTGTCTCACTCATGGTGGCTGTGTCTCACTGTGTCTTACTCCTGGTGGCTGTGTCTCACTCCTGGTGGCTGTGTCTCACTCCTGGTGGCTGTGTCTCACTCCTGGTGGCTGTGTCTCACTCCTGGTGGCTGTGTCTCACTGTGTCTCACTCCTGGTGGCTGTGTCTCACTGTGTCTCATTCCTGGTGGCTGTGTCTCACTCCTGGTGGCTGTGTCTCACTCCTGGTGACTGTGTCTCACTCCTGGTGGCTGTGTCTCACTCCTGGTGACTGTGTCTCACTCATGGTGACTGTGTCTCACTCCTGGTGGCTGTGTCTCACTGTGTCTCACTCCTGGTGGCTGTGTCTCACTGTGTCTCACTCCTGGTGGCTGTGTCTCACTGTGTCTCACTCCTGGTGGCTGTGTCTCACTCCTGGTCGCTGTGTCTCACTCCTGGTGGCTGTGTCTCACTCCTGGTGGCTATGTCTCACTCCTGGTGGCTGTGTCTCACTGTGTCTCACTCCTGGTGGCTGTGTCTCACTGTGTCTCACTCTTGGTGGCTGTGTCTCACTGTGTCTCACTCCTGGTGGCTGTGTCTCACTCCTGGTGGCTGTGTCTCACTCCTGGTGGCTGTGTCTCTCTCCTGGCGACTATGTCTCACTCCTGGTGGCTGTGTCTCACTCCTGGTGGCTGTGTCTCACTCCTGGTGGCTGTGTCTCACTCCTGGTGGCTGTGTCTCACTCCTGGTGGCTGTGTCTCACTCCTGGTGGCTGTGTCTCACTCCTGGTGACTGTGTCTCACTCCTGGTGGCTGTGTCTCACTCCTGGTGACTGTGTCTCACTCCTGGTGGCTGTGTCTCACTCATGGTGACTGTGTCTCACTCCTGGTGTCTGTGTCTCACTCCTGGTGACTGTGTCTCACTCTGGTGGCTGTCTCACTCCTGGTGGCTGGTCTCACTGAGTCTCACTCCTGGTGCTGTGTCTCACTCCTGGTGGCTGTGCTCACTCCTGGTGGCTTGTGTCTCACTCCTGGTGTGCTGTGTCTCCACTCCTGGGTGGCTGTGTCTCACTCCTGGTGGGCTGTGTCTCACTCCTGGTGGCTGTGTCTCACTAATGGTGGCTGGTCTCACTCCTGGTGGATGTGTCTCACTTCCTGGTGGCTGTGGTCTCACTCCTGGTGGCTGTGTCTCACTCCTGGTGTCTGTGGTCTCACTCCTGGTGGCTGTGTCTCACTCCTGGTGGCTGTGTCTCACTCCTGGTGGCTTGTCTCACTTCCTGGTGACTGTGTCTCACTCCTGGTGGGCTGAGTCTCACTTCCTGGTGACTGTGTCTTCACTCCTCGGTGGCTGTGTCTCACTCATGGTGACTGTGTCTCACTCCTGGTGGCTGTCTCACTGTGTCTCACTCCTGGTGGCTGTGTCTCACTGTGTCTCACTCCTGGTGGCTGTGTCTCACTCCTGGTGGCTGTGTCTCACTGTGTCTCACTCCTGGTGGTTGTGTCTCACTCCTGGTGGCTGTGTCTCACTCCTGGTGACTGTGTCTCACTCCTGGTGGCTGTGTCTCACTCCTGGTGGCTGTGTCTCACTCCTGGTGGCTGTGTCTCACTCCTGGTGACTGTGTCTCACTCCTGGTGGCTGTGTCTCACTCCTGGTGGCTGTGTCTCACTCCTGGTGGCTGTGTCTCACTCCTGGTGGCTGTGTCTCACTCCTGGTGGCGGTGTCTCACTCCTGGTGGCTGTGTCTCACTGTGTCTCACTCCTGGTGGTTGTGTCTCACTGTGTCTCACTCCTGGTGGCTGTATCTCACTGAGTCTCACTCCTGGTGGCTGTGTCTCACTGTGTCTCACTCCTGGTGGCTGTGTCTCACTGTGTCTCACTCCTGGTGGCTGTGTCTCACTGTGTCTCACTCCTGGTGGCTGTGTCTCACTCCTGGTGGCTGTGCCTCACTGTGTCTCACTCCTGGTGGCTGTGTCTCACTGTGTCTCACTCCTGGTGGCTGTGTCTCACTCCTGGTGGCTGTGTCTCACTGTGTCTCACTCCTGGTGGTTGTGTCTCACTCCTGGTGGCTGTGTCTCACTCCTGGTGACTGTGTCTCACTCCTGGTGGCTGTGTCTCACTCCTGGTGGCTGTGTCTCACTCCTGGTGACTGTGTCTCACTCCTGGTGGCTGTGTCTCACTCCTGGTGCTGTTGTCTCACTCCTGGTGGCTGTGTCTCACTCCTGGTGGCTGTGTCTCACTCCTGGTGGCTGTGTCTCACTGTGTCTCACTCCTGGTGGCTGTGTCTCACTCATGGTGGCTGTGTCTCACTGTGCCTCACTCCTGGTGGCTGCGTCTCACTCATGGTGGCTGTGTCTCACTGTGTCTCACTCCTGGTGGCTGTGTCTCACTCCTGGTGGCTGTGTCTCACTCCTGGTGGCTGTGTCTCTCTCCTGGCGGCTATGTCTCACTATCCTGGTGGGCTTGGTCTCACTCCTGGTGGCTGTGTCTCACTCCTGGTGGCTGGTGTCGCACTCCTAGGTGGCTGTGTCTCACTTCCTGGTGGCTGTGTCTCAATCCTGGTGGCTGTGTCCACACATCCTGGGACTGTGGTCTCACTCCTGGTGGCTTTGTCTCACTCCTAGGTGACTGTGTCCTCACTCCTGGTGGCTGTGTCCTCACATCATGGTGACTGTGTCTCACTCCTGGTGGCTGTGTCCTCACTCCTGGTGGCTGTGTCTCCACTGTGTCTCACTCCTGGTGGCTGTGTCTCACTCCTGGTGGGCTGGGTGTCCTCACTCCTCGGTGGCCGTGTTCTCACTCCTGGTGGCTGTGTCTCACTCCTGGTGGCTGTGTCTCACTCCTGGTGGCTGTGTCTCACTCCTGGTGGCTGTGTCTCACTCATGGTGGCTGTGTCTCACTCCTGGTGGCTGTGTCTCACTCCTGGTGGCTGTGTCTCACTCCTGGTGGCTGTGTCTCACTCCTGGTGTCTGTGTCTCACTCCTGGTGGCTGTGTCTCACTCCTGGTGGCTGTGTCTCACTCCTGGTGGCTGTGTCTCACTCCTGGTGACTGTGTCTCACTCCTGGTGGCTGTGTCTCACTCCTGGTGACTGTGTCTCACTCCTGGTGGCTGTGTCTCACTCATGGTGACTGTGTCTCACTCCTGGTGGCTGTGTCTCACTGTGTCTCACTCCTGGTGGCTGTGTCTCACTGTGTCTCACTCCTGGTGGCTGTGTCTCACTCCTGTTGGCTGTGTCTCACTCCTGGTGGCTGTGTCTCACTCCTGGTGACTGTGTCTCACTCCTGGTGGCTGTGTCTCACTCCTGGTGGCTGTGTCTCACTGTGTCTCACTCCTGGTGGCTGTGTCTCACTCCTGGTGGCTGTGTCTCACTCCTGGTGGCTGTGTCTCACTCCTGGTGGCTGTGTCTCACTCCTGGTGGCTGTGTCTCACTCATGGTGGCTGTGTCTCACTCCTGGTGGCTGTGTCTCACTCCTGGTGGCTGTGTCTCACTCCTGGTGGCTGTGTCTCACTCCTGGTGACTGTGTCTCACTCCTGGTGGCTGTGTCTCACTCCTGGTGACTGTGTCTCACTCCTGGTGGCTGTGTCTCACTCATGGTGACTGTGTCTCACTCCTGGTGGCTGTGTCTCACGCCTGGTGGCTGTGTCTCACTGTGTCTCACTCCTGGTGGCTGTGTCTCACTCCTGGTGGCTGTGTCTCACTGTGTCTCACTCCTGGTGGCTGTGTCTCACTCCTGGTGGCTGTGTCTCACTCCTGGTGGCTGTGTCTCACTCCTGTTGGCTGTGTCTCACTCCTGGTGGCTGTGTCTCACTCATGGTGGCTGTGTCTCACTCCTGGTGGCTGTGTCTCACTCCTGGTGGCTGTGTCTCACTCCTGGTGGCTGTGTCTCACTCCTGGTGGCTGTGTCTCACTCCTGTTGGCTGTGTCTCACTCCTGGTGGCTGTGTCTCACTCATGGTGGCTGTGTTTCACTCCTGGTGGCTGTGTCTCACTCCTGGTGGCTGTGTCTCACTCCTGGTGGCTGTGTCTCACTCCTGGTGGCTGTGTCTCACTCCTGGTGGCTGGTCTCACTCCTGGTGGCTGTGTCTCACTCTGGTGGCTGTGTCCACTCCTGGTGGCTGTGTCTCACTCCTGGTGACTGTGTCTCACTCCTGGTGGCTGTGTCTCACTCCTGGTGACTGTGTCTCACTCCTGGTGGCTGTGTCTCACTCATGGTGACTGTGTCTCACTCCTGGTGGCTGTGTCTCACTGTGTCTCACTCCTGGTGGCTGTGTCTCACTGTGTCTCACTCCTGGTGGCTGTGTCTCACTGTGTCTCACTCCTGGTGGCTGTGTCTCACTCCTGGTGGCTGTGTCTCACTCCTGGTGGCTGTGTCTCACTCCTGGTGACTGTGTCTCACTCCTGGTGGCTGTGTCTCACTCATGGTGACTGTGTCTCACTCCTGGTGGCTGTGTCTCACTGTGTCTCACTCCTGGTGGCTGTGTCTCACTGTGTCTCACTCCTGGTGGCTGTGCCTCACTCCTGGTGGCTGTGCCTCACTCCTGGTGGCTGTGCCTCACTCCTGGTGGCTGTGTTTCACTCCTGGTGGCTGTGCCTCACTCCTGGTGGCTGTGCCTCACTCCTGGTGGCTGTGTCTCACTCCTGGTGGCTGTGCCTCACTCCTGGTGGCTGTGCCTCACTCCTGGTGGCTGTGCCTCACTCCTGGTGACTGTCTCACTCCTGGTGACTGTCTCACTCCTGGTGACTGTCTCACTCCTGGTGGCTGTGTCTCACTCCTGGTGACTGTCTCACTCCTGGTGGCTGTGTCTCACTCCTGGTGACTGTCTCACTCCTGGTGGCTGTGCCTCACTCCTGGTGACTGTCTCACTCCTGGTGACTGTCTCACTCCTGGTGGCTGTGTCTCACTCCTGGTGACTGTCTCACTCCTGGTGGCTGTGCCTCACTCCTGGTGACTGTCTCACTCCTGGTGGCTGTGTCTCTGGAGGTAAACATGGCGACAATTGCAGCATTAATGACCCGTATTGCTTGTGGTTTGAGGAGTAGCTCAAGACCTGTGATCCTTCAGGTGTTTCTGTCGCTCACTAAGCAAAGAGTGGAGTTGTGGCCACTTTGTGAGAGCACTTGAGGGGCAGCACTCTGTCGAGTGCAACACTCTCTCACACTTTGTGTCCACTTGAGTGACAAAGTTATGAAGGATTGTGTTGTGAAGACTGGCTTTGGCGGCCATGTTGGACTCTTTTCCCTTACCAGAGTCACCTATCCAAGCTGGAAGTAAAGAGGAAGGAGAGGCATAGGTGAAGGGAAGTATAGAAGTGGGAAATACAGTGAGAGGTATGAAAGCAGGCGGGCTGGCTGTCCGCCTTGCTGACACGATGTGTGGGTGTTGGCAGCTAAGCTAAGCTGGCTCCCTCTTGTCAGGGAGCTGTGAGTGTGTGAGAGGTTCTTCCTCTCACACATATATGAACATCCATATATGTGTTTCACCATATATGGATGTCCATAGATGAATACTGTGTAGCATTCATATATACACACTCCGATGCTTCCACTCATGTTATTCTGTTTAAGGCTCTTTATTTTATTATTATTATTTATCGAGTTATTCATATATATATATAATATATATATATATATATATATATATATATATATATATATATATATATATATATATATATATATATATATATATATATATATATATATATATGACCGAAAAAGTAAGATTAATAATTCTAACACGAATTTTCTCGCTCTTTCGTACATTTCTTTTCACTGTTGGTGGTAATTCAAAAATCAATTCTCCAAAATTCATTTTTATTTCTAGTCTGACGCGACACTTGAGCGCGTTTCGTAAAACTTATTACATTTTCAAAGACTTTAGTTTACACATACACAACTGAATAGAACTTACACATCTCCGATTTGTTTATATCTACATTTGAGTGAGGTGGATGGGGTGAGGTGGTATTAATAGGGTATTAATTTCATCAACACAAGACAGAACACGAAACAATGGGTATTGAATGGAAGTGATTGTAGAAAGCCTATTGGTCCATATTTCTTGATGCTTCTATATTGGAGCGGAGTCTTGAGGTGGGTAGAATATAGTTGTGCATTAATTGGCTGTTGATTGCTGGTGTTGACTTTTTCATGTGTGGTGCCTCGCAAACGTCAAGCCGCCTGCTATCGCTGTATCTATCGATGATTTCTGTGTTGTTTACTAGGATTTCTCTGGCGATGGTTTGGTTGTGGGAAGAGATTATATGTTCCTTAATGGAGCCCTGTTGCTTATGCATCGTTAAACGCCTTGAAAGAGATGTTGTTGTCTTGCCTATATACTGGGTTTTTTGGAGCTTACAGTCCCCAAGAGGGCATTTGAAGGCATAGACGACGTTGGTCTCTTTTAAAGCGTTCTGCTTTGTGTCTGGAGAGTTTCTCATGAGTAGGCTGGCCGTTTTTCTGGTTTTATAGTAAATCGTCAGTTGTATCCTCTGATTTTTGTCTGTAGGGATAACGTTTCTATTAACAATATCTTTCAGGACCCTTTCCTCCGTTTTATGAGCTGTGGAAAAGAAGTTCCTGTAAAATAGTCTAATAGGGGGTATAGGTGTTGTGTTAGTTGTCTCTTCAGAGGTTGCATGGCGTTTCACTTTCCTTCTTATGATGTCTTCGACGAAACCATTGGAGAAGCCGTTGTTGACTAGGACCTGCCTTACCCTACAGAGTTCTTCGTCGACTTGCTTCCATTCTGAGCTGTGGCTGAGAGCACGATCGACATATGCGTTAACAACACTCCTCTTGTACCTGTCTGGGCAGTCGCTGTTGGCATTTAGGCACATTCCTATGTTCGTTTCCTTAGTGTAGACTGCAGTGTGGAAACCTCCGCTCTTTTCCATGACTGTTACATCTAGAAAGGGCAGCTTCCCATCCTTTTCCATCTCGTAAGTGAAACGCAGCACGGAACTCTGCTCAAACGCCTCCTTCAGCTCCTGCAGATGTCTGACATCAGGTACCTGTGTAAAAATGTCGTCAACATACCTGCAGTATATGGCCGGTTTCAAGTTCATGTCGACTAAGACTTTTTGCTCGATGGTACCCATGTAGAAGTTTGCAAACAGGACACCTAGGGGAGAACCCATGGCGACCCCATCTACTTGCTTATACATGTGCCCATCCGGGCTCAAGAAGGGTGCCTCTTTAGTACAAGCTTGGAGTAGTTTCCTTAGAATATTTTCTGGTATGTCAAGAGGAGTACAGGCTGGATCACGATACACTCTGTCGGCTATCATCCCGATTGTCTCGTCCACAGGTACGTTGGTGAACAGTGATTCTACGTCCAACGAGGCTCTTATCCCTGTGGCCCGTGTGCCCCGCAGTAAGTCAACAAATTCTTTTGGAGACTTCAGGCTGAAGGCGCAAGGGACATAAGGAGTCAGCAGGCCGTTGAGTCGCTTCGCTAGTCTGTACGTGGGTGTGGGTATCTGGCTAATGATTGGCCGAAGTGGGTTTCCAGGCTTGTGTGTCTTGACATTTCCATACGCATATCCAGGTTTATATTCCCCAATAATCTTTGGCAGGTGGAGTTCGGATTTCTTGGCGTTCACAGTTTCGATCAGTTTGTTGACCTTTGCTTTCAATTCGGCTGTAGTGTCCTTCGCTACCCTTTGGAATTTAGTTTGGTCAGAGAGTATGAGGTTCATTTTCGCCAGATATTCGTCTTTTTTAAGAATGACGTATATTGGCGACTTGTCGCCTCTCCTGACAACTATCTCCTTGTTCTCACGAAGGCTTTTAGCTGCCGCTTTGAGCTCGGGGGACAGTATGGTGCTTCTGTAATTGCCTCGATTCTTTCTTCCTTCCGCAATAAGTTCTGCTTGTAAGGTATCTTTGGTAGTGACCTTCTTTTGTGTCTCGAGGTCGAATATGTCGTCCAACAGGATTTCCAACTCCACTTTCCGGGCCATCTCACTCGGTCTGGACATAACGTGACAGTTTATACCCAGATTTAGGAGAGTGATTTGGTCCTCAGTGAGGTTAATTCCTGCAAGGTTCAGGAAGCCATCTCTTGGTCGTGGAATTGCCATAGGTCCTCCATATAACGTTGTTAGTTTCTTGATAATCCTTGTTTCAGTGCTGAGGTGATGTCAGTCTGTGAGGATGTCGAGGTGTTGTTCAATGCGGGTACGGAGACTTTCGTCGATGTTGCTATTTCTCCATTCGTTTGTAGCATGAAGTAGTTGCGTTTTGTTGTCTTTGATTTCATTCTCTGCCTTGTATATCTGATCACGAATCAGATCCTGGCGATATTTTATCGTGAAGGCTTGATTCCTTGCTGCTGGGTCGTGCGTTTTAATATTAGTATATTTTGTGGCTGGGGGAGAGGGGTGGGGGAGAGGGGTGAGGGAGGGGGCAGGCTGGTGTGTGAGGGGTGAGGGAGGGGGCAGGCTGGGGTGTTAGGGGTGAGGGAGGGGGCAGGCTGGGGTGTGAGGGACGAGGGAGGGGGGCAGGCTGGGGTGTGAGGGGTGAGGGAGGGGGCAGGCTGGGGTGTGAGGGGCGAGGGAGGGGGGCAGGTGTGGCTGGGAGGGGTGAGGGGCGTGGGGTAGCCTGGTGGCGGGACTGACAGAGGACAACAAAGCCGCGGGTGAGGCTGACAATGGCGGCCAAGTGAGCGCGGGGAAGCGCACACGGCCCACCACAACAAACCACCAATCAACTCTTTGTGCTAGAGGCTGATGGCAATCCGCTGCTGCGGGACGAGTCTCTCCCAACCACTCATTAAATTACCCTTTAACGCGGGCGGAGAAGAGGTAGTCAGACGGCACCACAAACGAGGCGTGAGTTGTCCTCTGATGTCGTTAACGATGCTACTGTGTCTCTCAACACTCTCCCGCCCTAACACCTCCTGGAGCCCTCCTCTCCTGGAGCCCTCCTCTCCTGGAGTCCTCCTCTCCTGGAGCCCTCCTCTCCTGGAGCCCTCCTCTCCTGGAGCCCTCCTCTCCTGGAGCCCTCCTCTCCTGGAGTCCTCCTCTCCTGGAGCCCTCCTTTCCTGGAGCCCTCCTCTCCTGGAGCCCTCCTCTCCTGGAGCCCTCCTCTCCTGGAGCCCTCCTCTCCTGGAGCCCTCCTCTCCTGGAGTCCTCCTCTCCTGGAGCCCTCCTCTCCTGGAGCCCTCCTCTCCTGGAGTCCTCCTCTCCTGGAGCCCTCCTCTCCTGGAGCCCTCCTCTCCTGGAGCCCTCCTCTCCTGGAGCCCTCCTCTCCTGGAGCCCTCCTCTCCTGGAGCCCTCCTCTCCTGGAGCCCTCCTCTCCTGGAGCCCTCCTCTCCTGGAGCCCTCCTCTCCTGGAGCCCTCCTCTCCTGGAGCCCTCCTCTCCTGGAGCCCTCCTCTCCTGGAGTCCTCCTCTCCTGGAGTCCTCCTCTCCTGGAGCCCTCCTCTCCTGGAGCCCTCCTCTCCTGGAGCCCTCCTCTCCTGGAGCCCTCCTCTCCTGGAGTCCTCCTCTCCTGGAGCCCTCCTCTCCTGGAGTCCTCCTCTCCTGGAGCCCTCCTCTCCTGGAGCCCTCCTCTCCTGGAGTCCTCCTCTCCTGGAGTCCTCCTCTCCTGGAGCCCTCCTCTCCTGGAGTCCTCCTCTCCTGGAGCCCTCCTCTCCTGGAGCCCTCCTCTCCTGGAGCCCTCCTCTCCTGGAGCCCTCCTCTCCTGGAGCCCTCCTCTCCTGGAGCCCTCCTCTCCTGGAGTCCTCCTCTCCTGGAGCCCTCCTCTCCTGGAGCCCTCCTCTCCTGGAGCCCTCCTCTCCTGGAGCCCTCCTCTCCTGGAGCCCTCCTCTCCTGGAGCCCTTCTCTCCTGGAGCCCTTCTCTCCTGGAGTCCTCCTCTCCTGGAGCCCTCCTCTCCTGGAGCCCTCCTCTCCTGGAGCCCTCCTCTCCTGGAGCCCTCCTCTCCTGGAGCCCTTCTCTCCTGGAGTCCTCCTCTCCTGGAGCCCTCCTCTCCTGGAGCCCTTCTCTCCTGGAGCCCTCCTCTCCTGGAGCCCTTCTCTCCTGGAGCCCTTCTCTCCTGGAGCCCTTCTCTCCTGGAGCCCTTCTCTCCTGGAGCCCTCCTCTCCTGGAGCCCTTCTCTCCTGGAGTCCTCCTCTCCTGGAGCCCTCCTCTCCTGGAGCCCTTCTCTCCTAGAGCCCTCCTCTCCTGGAGCCCTTCTCTCCTGGAGCCCTCCTCTCCTGGAGCCCTTCTCTCCTGGAGTCCTCCTCTCCTGGAGCCCTCCTCTCCTGGAGCCCTTCTCTCCTGGAGCCCTCCTCTCCTGGAACCCTTCTCTCCTGGAGCCCTTCTCTCCTGGAGCCCTTCTCTCCTGGAGTCCTCCTCTCCTGGAGCCTTTCTCTCCTGGAGCCCTCCTCTCCTGGAGCCCTCCTCTCCTGGAGCCCTTCTCTCCTGGAGCCCTCCTCTCCTGGAGCCCTTTTCTCCTGGAGTCCTCCTCTCCTGGAGCCCTTCTCTCCTGGAGCCCTCCTCTCCTGGAGTCCTCCTCTCCTGGAGCCCTCCTCTCCTGGAGCCCTCCTCTCCTGGAGCCCTCCTCTCCTGGAGCCGTTCTCTCCTGGAGCCCTCCTCTCCTGGAGCCCTCCTCTCCTGGAGCCCTCCTCTCCTGGAGCCCTCCTCTCCTGGAGCCCTTCTCTCCTGGAGCCCTCCTCTCCTGGAGCCCTCCTCTCCTGGAACCCTTCTCTCCTGGAGCCCTCCTCTCCTGGAGCCCTCCTCTCCTGGAGCCCTTCTCTCCTGGAGCCCTTCTCTCCTGGAGTCCTCCTCTCCTGGAGCCCTCCTCTCCTGGAGCCCTTCTCTCCTGGAGCCCTCCTCTCCTGGAGCCCTTCTCTCCTGGAGCCCTCCTCTCCTGGAGCCCTTCTCTCCTGGAGTCCTCCTCTCCTGGAGCCCTCCTCTCCTGGAGCCCTTCTCTCCTGGAGCCCTCCTCTCCTGGAGCCCTTCTCTCCTGGAGCCCTTCTCTCCTGGAGCCCTTCTCTCCTGGAGTCCTCCTCTCCTGGAGCCTTTCTCTCCTGGAGCCCTCCTCTCCTGGAGCCCTCCTCTCCTGGAGCCCTTCTCTCCTGGAGTCCTCCTCTCCTGGAGCCCTTCTCTCCTGGAGCCCTCCTCTCCTGGAGTCCTCCTCTCCTGGAGCCCTCCTCTCCTGGAGCCCTCCTCTCCTGGAGCCCTCCACTCCTGGAGCCCTCCTCTCCTGGAGCCCTCCTCTCCTGGAGCCCTCCTCTCCTGGAGCCCTCCACTCCTGGAGCCCTCCTCTCCTGGAGCCCTCCTCTCCTGGAGCCCTCCTCTCCTGGAGCCCTTCTCTCCTGGAGCCCTCCTCTCCTGGAGCCCTCCTCTCCTGGAGCCCTCCTCTCCTGGAGCCCTCCTCTCCTGGAGCCCTCCTCTCCTGGAGCCCTCCTCTCCTGGAGCCCTCCTCTCCTGGAGCCCGTGTTCGTACTCTGCTTCTCCTTCTACTCTTCGCCGTCTTGATGCTGTACACCATGCTGGGTGGCGCCTCAGCTCTGGTGCCTTTCGTTCGACTCCCGTCCTCAGCTTGTGTGTTGACACTGGCTTCCTGTCTCTCCAGGACCGCCGAGATCGCTACTGTCTTCACTACCTTATGCGGTCCTTACAGCACCCTCACTCTCGCCTCTGTCGTGCCTTGACCTTTACCCTTCCTGTAGTTCCTGTTCCCCTTCACCACCTCCCTCTTCCTGCCCGGTTGTCTCGCCTGCAACATTCTCTTTCAGTTAGTATTACTAATATTTCTCCTCGTGTTGCTCCGTCCTCGCCCCAGTGGAGGGTCCCCCCCCTCCTCAATATTGCAAATCCCGGACCCACATCACTAAAGCTTTTACCTCTCCTACAGTTCTGAAACACTTTTTCCTTGAGCACTTGTCTTCACACTCCCACTCCGTTCCCATCTTCACCATGGGTCTAAGTCTGCGGACGGTGTGGGCTACTCTGTTGTTTTCCCTGACCACACTTATATGTGTCGCCTTCCTCCGGAGACTAGCATCTTCACAGCGGAACTTTATGCTATTCTCTATGTTCTTCGTCTCCTGTTTTCTCGTTGTGAATCCTCCTTTGTGGCTGTAGTTGACTCTCGTAGTGCTCTCATGGCTCTCGGGTCCTTTAGTCTGGTCCATCCGGTGGTCGTCGAGATTCAACATTGGCTGTTTCTTATCTCCAGCAGATGAGCGTGCGGACGCTGCCGCTAGAGAAGCTATCCGCACTTGTCCCATCTCCCGTAAAGGTATTCCTTATTCCGACTTTTACCCAGTTATTCATTCCTCCATCCTTACCCGTCGGCAGGCTTGTTGTTCATGTGTTACTGGCAACAAACTGTGTACTCTTAAGAGTCATGTGTCCCCGTGGCCTTCCTCCTGCCACCGTAACCCGGCGGTGGGAAACGGCTCTGGCAAGGTTGCGTATCGGCAATACGCGCTTAACTCATGGTCACTTGAAGGAGCGCCGCCCTGCTCCTTATTGTCCAAACAGTATTGTCCCTCTTACGGTCGTGTATATCCTTGTTGAATGTCCTGACTTCCAGGACGAGCGTGTGTCTTGTGTCCCGCCCCCCCCCCCCACGGTCGCCTGTCCCTCGATAGTATTCTTGGTGACTCGGATACTTTTGATATCGTTCGCGTTATGCGTTTTTGTTCTCGTATTGGCATCCTTGGTGATATTTAGCGCCCTCTGGTTATCCCGCACATTTGATGGTGCTACATAGCCTTCCCGGCTTGGTGCCTTCTATTGATAATTACTTACTCGCTCTGGCCCCACCCCACCCGTTCAGACCCCATCCCCACCCGCTCAGACCCGCCTCCCCACCCGCTCAGACCCCCTCCCCACCCGCTCAGACCCGCCTCCCCACCCGCTCAGACCCGCCTCCCCACCCGCTCTCCCCCGCCCCCCCCCCCTCCGCCACCAGCTTTACCTCATACTAATAATCACAACAAATTCAATAACAAGTAACGGAAAGATCTTTACTGACGATTACCGCCCAACAACACATCCCCAATGGTGTGGGCGGCGGGGGGCGTGGTGGGCCCCCGGGGGGCGGCCGTGGGGGGGGGGCAGGAGTGAGGGGGGCCACCTGCTGGTACCCTCTCACCAGCTGCTCTCCCTCATGGGCCGCCACTCTCACCAGCTGCTCTCCCTCACGGGCCGCCACTCTCACCAGCTGCTCTCCCTCACGGGCCGCCACTCTCACCAGCTGCTCTCCCTCACGGGCCGCCACTCTCACCAGCTGCTCTCCCTCACGGGCCGCCACTCTCACCAGCTGCTCTCCCTCATGGGCCGCCACTCTCACCAGCTGCTCTCCCTCACGGGCCGCCACTCTCACCAGCTGCTCTCCCTCACGGGCCGCCACTCTCACCAGCTGCTCTCCCTCACGGGCCGCCACTCTCACCAGCTGCTCTCCCTCACGGGCCGCCACTCTCACCAGCTGCTCTCCCTCATGGGCCGCCACTCTCACCAGCTGCTCTCCCTCACGGGCCGCCACTCTCACCAGCTGCTCTCCCTCACGGGCCGCCACTCTCACCAGCTGCTCTCCCTCACGGGCCGCCACTCTCACTAACTGCTCTCCCTCACGGGCCGCCACTCTCACCAGCTGCTCTCCCTCATGGGCCGCCACTCTCACCAGCTGCTCTCCCTCACGGGCCGCCACTCTCACCAGCTGCTCTCCCTCACGGGCCGCCACTCTCACCAGCTGCTCTCCCTCACGGGCCGCCACTCTCACCAGCTGCTCTCCCTCACGGGCCGCCACTCTCACCAGCTGCTCTCCCTCACGGGCCACCACTCTCACCAGCTGCTCTCCCTCACGGGCCACCACTCTCACCAGCTGCTCTCCCTCACGGGCCGCCACTCTCACCAGCTGCTCTCCCTCACGGGCCGCCACTCTCACCAGCTGCTCTCCCTCACGGGCCGCCACTCTCACTAACTGCGAGAAGAAATTCCTGGACTGGTTTTGTGTGGGAGTTAAGGCCTACCAACTAGCTCAGGGTTCGACACCACTAGCTTGCTGAAGTATACTCTAGCCCTGAACATAGTCCGGGACGATAGTATACTCCCCAGAGTATACACAGTGAGTGATAGGGTAGACCACTTGGAGTGTTTCAAGGGTAGGCCAGACACGGAGTGTTTCAAGGGCAGGCCAGACATGGAGTGTTTCAAGGGTAGGCCAGACACGGAGTGTTTCAAGGGCAGGCCAGACACGGAGTGTTTCAAGGGTAGGCCAGACATGGAGTGTTTCAAGGGTAGGCCAGACACGGAGTGTTTCAAGGGCAGGCCAGACACGGAGTGTTTCAAGGGTAGGCCAGACAAGGAGTGTTTCAAGGGTAGGCCAGACACGGAGTGTTTCAAGGGTAGGCCAGACACGGAGTGTTTCAAGGGCAGGCCAGACATGGAGTGTTTCAAGGGCAGGCCAGACATGGAGTGTTTCAAGGGCAGGCCAGACATGGAGTGTTTCAAGGGTAGGCCAGACACGGAGTGTTTCAAGGGCAGGCCAGACACGGAGTGTTTCAAGGGTAGGCCAGACACGGAGTGTTTCAAGGGCAGGCCAGACATGGAGTGTTTCAAGGGCAGGCCAGACATGGAGTGTTTCAAGGGCAGGCCAGGAGAGGAGAGAGTGTTGGGAGAGAAGAGAGTGCTGGGAGAGGGGAGAGTGCTGGGAGAGGAGAGAGTGTTGGGAGAGTGCTGGGAGAGGAGAGAGTGCTGGGAGAGGGAAGAGTGCTGGGAGAGGGGAGAGTGCTGGGAGAGGGGAGAGTGCTGGGAGAGGAGAGAGTGCTGGGAGAGGAGAGAGTGCTGGGAGAGGGAAGAGTGCTGGGAGAGGGGAGAGTGCTGAGAGAGGAGAGAGTGCTGGGAGAGGAGAGAGTGCTGGGAGAGAGGAGAGAGTGCTGGGAGAGGGAAGAGTGCTGGGAGAGGAGAGAGTGCTGGGAGAGGAGAGAGTGCTGGGAGAGGGAAGAGTGCTGGGAGAGGGGAGAGTGCTGGGAGAGGGAAGAGTGCTGGGAGAGGAGAGTGTGCTAGGAGAGAGGAGAGAGTGCTGGGAGAGGGAAGAGTGCTGGGAGAGGAGAGAGTGCTGGGAGAGGAGAGAGTGCTGGGAGAGGAGAGAGTGCTAGGAGAGAGGAGAGAGTGCTGGGAGAGGAGAGAGTGCTGGGAGAGGGGAGAGTGCTGGGAGAGGGAAGAGTGCTGGGAGAGGAGAGAGTGCTGGGAGAGGAGAGAGTGCTGGGAGAGGAGAGAGTGCTGGGAGAGGAGAGAGAGCTGGGAGAGGAGAGAGAGCTGGGGGAGGGGAGAGTGCTGGGAGAGGAGAGAGTGCTGGGAGAGGGGAGAGTGCTGGGAGAGGGGAGAGTGCTGGGAGAGGAGAGAGTGCTGGGAGAGGAGAGAGTGCTGGGAGAGAGGAGAGAGTGCTGGGAGAGGGAAGAGTGCTGGGAGAGGAGAGAGTGCTGGGAGAGGAGAGAGCGCTGGGAGAGGGAAGAGTGCTGGGAGAGGGGAGAGTGCTGGGAGAGGAGAGAGTGCTGGGAGAGGAGAGAGTGCTAGGAGAGAGGAAAGAGTGCTGGGAGAGGGAAGAGTGCTGGGAGAGGAGAGAGTGCTGGGAGAGGAGAGAGTGCTGGGAGAGGAGAGAGTGCTGGGAGAGGAGAGAGTGCTGGGAGAGGGGAGAGTGCTGGGAGAAGAGAGAGTGCTGGGAGAGGGGAGAGTGCTGGGAGAGGGGAGAGTGCTGGGATAGGAGAGAGTGCTGGGAGAGGAGAGAGTGCTGGGAGAGGGGAGAGTGCTGGGAGAGGGGAGAGTGCTGGGAGAGGAGAGAGTGCTGGGAGAGGAGAGAGTGCTGGGAGATTAGAGAGTGCTGGGAGAGGAGAGAGTGCTGGGAGAGGAGAGAGTGCTGGGAGAAGGAAAAAGAGTGCTGGGAGAGGAGAGAGTGCTGGGAGAGGAGAGAGTGCTGGGAGAGGAGAGAGTGCTGGGAGAGGGGAGAGTGCTGGGAGAGGGGAGAGTGCTGGGAGAGGAGAGAGTGCTGGGAGAGGAGAGAGTGCTGGGAGAAGGAAAAAGAGTGCTGGGAGAGGAGAGAGTCCTGGGAGAGGAAAGAGAGCTGGGAGAGGAGAGAGAGCTGGGAGAGGAGAGAATGCTGGGAGAGGGGAGAGTGCTGGGAGAGGAGAGAGAGCTGGGAGAGGAGAGAGTGCTGGGAGAGGAGAGAGAGCTGGGAGAGGAGAGAGTGCTGGGAGAGGAGAGAGTGCTGGGAGAGGAGAGAGAGCTGGGAGAGGAGAGAGAGCTGGGAGAGGAGAGAGAGCTGGGAGAGGAGAGAGAGCTGGGAGAGGAGAGAGAGCTGGGAGAGGAGAGAGTGCTGGGAGAGGAGAGAGTGCTGGGAGAGGAGAGAATGCTGGGAGAGGGGAGAGTGCTGGGAGAGGAGAGAGAGCTGGGAGAGGAGAGAGTGCTGGGAGAGGAGAGAGAGCTGGGAGAGGAGAGAGTGCTGGGAGAGGAGAGAGTGCTGGGAGAGGAGAGAGAGCTGGGAGAGGAGAGAGAGCTGGGAGAGGAGAGAGAGCTGGGAGAGGAGAGAGAGCTGGGAGAGGAGAGAGTCCTGGGAGAGGAGAGAGAGCTGGGAGAGGAGAGAGAGCTGGGAGAGGAGAGAGAGCTGGGAGAGGAGAGAGTGCTGGGAGAGGGGAGAGTGCCCTGGGAGAGGAGAGAGAGCTGGGAGAGGAGAGAGAGCTGGGAGAGGAGAGAGAGCTGGGAGAGGAGAGAGTCCTGGGAGAGGAGAGAGTGCTGGGAGAGGAGAGAGTCCTGGGAGAGGAGAGAGTGCTGGGAGAGGAGAGAGTCCTGGGAGAGGAGAGAGTGCTGGGAGAGGAGAGAGTGCTGGGAGAGGAGAGAGTGCTGGGAGAGGAGAGAGTCCTGGGAGAGGAGAGAGTCCTGGGAGAGGAGAGAGTGCTGGGAGAGGAGAGAGAGCTGGGAGAGGAGAGAGAGCTGGGAGAGGAGAGAGAGCTGGGAGAGGAGAGAGAGCTGGGAGAGGAGAGAGAGCTGGGAGGTCATTCGTCCATTCACCAGTAATTTACGGACTGAAGAAACGAATTTAGCCTCAAGGCAATAATCTCATTCAGCTGTAGTCACCCTCCTGTTGCTGCTCCTGTTGCTGCTCCTGTTGCTGCTCCTGTTGCTGCTCCTGTTGCTGCTCCTGTTGCTGCTCCTGTTGCTGCTCCTGTTGCTGCTCCTGTTGCTGCTCCTGTTGCTGCTCCTGTTACTGCTCCTGTTGCTGCTCCTGTTGCTGCTCTTGTTGCTGCTCCTGTTACTGCTCCTGTTGCTGCTCCTGTTGCTGCTCCTGTTGCTGCTCCTGTTACTGCTGCTGTTGCTGCTCCTGTTGCTGCTCCTGTTGCTGCTCCTGTTGCTGCTCCTGTTGCTGCTCCTGTTGCTGCTCCTGTT
Source organism: Procambarus clarkii (assembly GCF_040958095.1). Classification (NCBI taxonomy): domain Eukaryota; kingdom Metazoa; phylum Arthropoda; class Malacostraca; order Decapoda; family Cambaridae; genus Procambarus; species Procambarus clarkii. Next base: position 10,367,421 of record NC_091207.1, read on the forward strand.
GCTGCTCCTGTTACTGCTCCTGTTGCTGCTCCTGTTGCTGCTCCTGTTGCTGCTCCTGTTGCTGCTCCTGTTGCTGCTCCAGTTACTGCTCCTGTTGCTGCTCCTGTTGCTGCTCCTGTTGCTGCTCCTGTTACTGCTCCTGTTGCTGCTCCTGTTGCTGCTCCTGTTGCTGCTCCTGTTGCTGCTCCTGTTGCTGCTCCAGTTACTGCTCCTGTTGCTGCTCCTGTTGCTGCTCCTGTTGCTGCTCCTGTTGCTGCTCCTGTTACTGCTCCTGTTGCTGCTCCTGTTGCTGCTCCTGTTACTGCTCCTGTTGCTGCTCCTGTTGCTGCTCCTGTTACTGCTCCTGTTACTGCTCCTGTTGCTGCTCCTGTTGCTGCTCCTGTTGCTGCTCCTGTTGCTGCTCCTGTTACTGCTCCTGTTGCTGCTCCTGTTGCTGCTCCTGTTGCTGCTCCTGTTGCTGCTCCTGTTACTGCTCCTGTTGCTGCTCCTGTTGCTGCTCCTGTTGCTGCTCCTGTTGCTGCTCCTGTTACTGCTCCTGTTGCTGCTCCTGTTGCTGCTCCTGTTGCTGCTCCTGTTACTGCTCCTGTTGCTGCTCCTGTTGCTGCTCCTGTTGCTACTCCTGTTGCTGCTCCTGTTGCTGCTGCTCCTGTTGCTGCTCCTGTTGCTGCTGCTCCTGTTGCTGCTCCTGTTGCTGCTCCTGTTGCTGCTGCTCCAGTTGCTGCTGCTCCTGTTGCTGCTGCTCCTGTTGCTGCTCCTGTTGCTGCTCCTGTTGCTGCTGCTGTTGCTGCTGCTGTTACTGCTCCTGTTGCTGCTCCTGTTGCTGCTGCTGTTGCTGCTCCTGTTGCTGCTCCTGTTGCTGCTGCTCCTGTTGCTGCTCCTGTTGCTGCTGCTCCTGTTGCTGCTCCTGTTGCTGCTCCTGTTGCTGCTCCTGTTGCTGCTCCTGTTGCTGCTCCTGTTGCTGCTGCTGTTACTGCTCCTGTTGCTGCTGCTGTTACTGCTCCTGTTGCTGCTGCTGTTACTGCTCCTGTTGCTGCTGCTCCTGTTGCTGCTCCTGTTGCTGCTCCTGTTGGTGCTGCTCCTGTTGCTGCTCCTGTTGCTGCTGCTCCTGTTGCTGCTGCTGTTACTGCTCCTGTTGCTGCTGCTCCTGTTGCTGCTGCTCCTGTTGCTGCTCCTGTTGCTGCTCCTGTTGCTGCTGCTCCTGTTGCTGCTCCTGTTGCTGCTGCTGTTGCTGCTGCTGTTACTGCTCCTGTTGCTGCCGCTGTTACTGCTCCTGTTGCTGCTGCTCCTGTTGCTGCTGCTGTTGCTGCTGCTGTTGCTGCTGCTGTTACTGCTCCTGTTGCTGCTCCTGTTGCTGCTGCTGTTGCTGCTGCTGTTGCTGCTGATGTTACTGCTCCTGTTGCTGCTCCTGTTGCTGCTGCTGTTGCTGCTGCTGTTGCTGCTGTTGTTGCTGCTCCTGTTGCTGCTCCTGTTACTGCTCCTGTTGCTGCTGCTCCTGTTGCTGCTGCTCCTGTTGCTGCTGCTCCTGTTGTTGCTGCTCCTGTTACTGCTCCTGTGGCTGCTGCTCCTGTTGCTGCTGCTCCTGTTGCTGCTTCTGTTACTGCTGCTCCTGTTGCTGCTCCTGTTGTTGCTGCTCCTGTTGCTACTCCTGTTGCTGCTGCTCCTGTTGCTGCTGCTCCTGTTGCTGCTTCTGTTACTGCTGCTCCTGTTGCTGCTCCTGTTGTTGCTGCTCCTGTTGCTACTCCTGTTGCTGCTGCTCCTGTTACTGTTGCTGCTGCTCCTGTTGTTGCTCCTGTTGCTGCTGCTCCTGTTGCTGCTGCTCCTGTTGCTGCTATTGTTGCTTCTGCTTCTGTTGCTGCACCTGTTGCTGCATTTGTTGTTGCTCCTGTTGCTGTTGCTGCATCTGTTGTTGCTCCTGTTGCTGTTGCTACTGTTGTTGCTGCTCTTGTTGCTGTTGCTGCTCCTGTTGCTGCTCCTGTTGCTGCTCCTGTTGCTGCTCCGGTTGCTGCTGCTGTTGTTGCTGCTAGCTGTTGCTGCATCTGTTGCTGCTCCTGTTGCTGCTGCTCCTGTTGCTGCTGCTCCTGTTGCTGCTGCTCCTGTTGCTGCTGCTCCAGTTGCTGCTCCTGTTGCTGCTGCTGTTGCTGCTCCTGTTGCTGCTGCTGTTGCTGCTCCTGTTGCTGCTCTTGTTGGTGCTCCTGTTGCTGCTGCTGTTGTTGCTCCTGTTGTTGGTGCTGTTGCTGTTCCTGTTGCTGCTTCTGTTGCTGCTTCTGTTGCTGTTCCTGTTGCTGCTGCTGTTGTTGCTCCTGTTGTTGGTGCTGTTGCTGCTCCTGTTGCTGCTCCTGTTGCTGCTTCTGTTGCTACTGCTGTTGCTGTTCCTGTTGCTGCTGTTGTTGCTGCTTCTGTTGCTGCTCCTGTTGCAGCAACAGGAACCTCAGGTTACCTCAGGCTACACCTGTCCTAATAGTTACCTCAGGCTTCACCTGCCCTAATGGTTACCTCAGGCTACACCTGTCCTAATAGTTACCTCAGGCTACACCTGCCCTAATAGTTACCTCAGGCTACACCTGCCCTAATAGTTACCTCAGGCTACACCTGCCCTAATGGTTACCTCAGGCTACACCTGTCCTAATAGTTACCTCAGGCTACACCTGCCCTAATAGTTACCTCAGGCTTCACCTGCCCTAATAGTTACCTCAGGCTTCACCTGCCCTAATAGTTACCTCAGGCTACACCTGCCCTAATTGTTACCTCAGGCTTCACCTGCCCTAATAGTTACCTCAGGCTTCACCTGCCCTAATAGTTACCTCAGGCTTCACCTGTCCTAATTGTTACCTCAGGCTTCACCTGCCCTAATAGTTACCTCAGGCTTCACCTGCCCTAATAGTTACCTCAGGCTTCACCTGCCCTAATGGTTACCTCAGGCTTCACCTGCCCTAATAGTTACCTCAGGCTTCACCTGCCCTAATAGTTACCTCAGGCTACACCTGTCCTAATAGTTACCTCTGGCTTCACCTGTCCTAATAGTTACCTCAGGCTTCACCTGCCCTAATAGTTACCTCTGGCTTCACCTGCCCTAATAGTTACCTCAGGCTTCATCTGCCCTAATAGTTACCTCAGGCTTCACCTGCCCTAATGGTTACCTCAGGCTACACCTGCCCTAATAGTTACCTCAGGCTTCATCTGCCCTAATAGTTACCTCAGGCTTCACCTGCCCTAATGGTTACCTCTGGCTTCACCTGTCCCCCTTACCTGGAGGCCGGGTAATTATGAACTCCATGAGAAGATCAGTAGGAGCCGTGAGCGGGATTCGAACCAGAGACCCTGATGATGCAGCCCGTCCTCCAAACAAAGATCCAAAAGTGATTCCATGCACCCGCCAAACCCCCTGTTTATGAGTGAAAAGCGGTTTACACACGACTCATAACTGCTGACGTTCGAACACTTCCGGAACAAGTGCTTCACTGACGACTTGTGTTCGAACCACAACGCTGTAAATGCTTCACCCACGTACTACAAATACAAATAATTGCCAACAGAACCTAAACACCTAACCTAACCTAACCTAACCTAACCTAACCTAACCTAACCTAACCTAACCTAACCTAACCTAACCTAACCTATGCCTATTTATACACAATATGCTAATATATTATAATATTAATTTATACTTGCGAAAATTCCCGTTTCGAATGAACAACATGTTAAAATTTATGAATGCGTCTGTGGGGTCGACCGCTGGATGGAATGGACTTGAGTCGAGGACGGGTTGGATAATGTCACTGGTACATCACGTTACTGAGACGTCTATGTGCACATGTACTCGATCTCAGTGCCGTCCCGGACCTGTATGGTCCGTCCTGGACCACAATGGTCCGTGCTGGACCACAATGGTCCGTCTTGGACCACAATGGTCCGTTCTGAACCACAATGGTCCGTCTTGAACCACAATGGTCCGTCTTGGACCACAATGGTCCGTGCTGGACCACAATAGTCCGTCCTGAACCACAATGGTCCGTCTTGGACCACAATGGTCCGTGCTGGACCACAATGGTCCGTCTTGGACCACAATGGTCCGTCTTGAACCACAATGGTCCGTCTTGGACCACAATGGTCCGTTCTGGACCACAATGGTCCGTCTTGGACCACAATGGTCCGTCTTGGACCACAATGGTCCGTCTTGGACCACAATGGTCCGTTCTGGACCAGTATCAAGTCGAGTGTGATCATATACGGGTCCAGGACCGAGACCGAAACGTCGTCATTTCTCTCTCTTCTGGCGAGTAGTTTGGTCGTTAATGTCAGGCTGACGTCTCTAGCAAGGTGGGATCAGTAGGTTAGGTTAGGGTATACCCAGCTCCCCAGTGCTGGGTATAGGGTATACCCAGCTCCCCAGTGCTGGGTATAGGGTATACCCAGCTCCCCAGTGCTGGGTATAGGGTATACCCAGCTCCCCAGTGCTGGGTATAGGGTATACCCAGCTCCCCAGTGCTGGATATAGGGTATACCCAGCCCCCCAGAGCTGGGTATAGGGTATGTGCCCACTACGACCATGTGTGGCAGTAAATCTGTAGTGAGGGGCGCGGGTATGTGGCGCCCACTGATGGCCTGAACCAGCTCAATGGAAACGACCTTCAGCCCTTCCACGAGGAGGGGGGGTGAGGGGAGAGGCAGGGGGGTGAGGGGAGAGAGGCAGGGGAGTGAGGGGAGAGAGGCAGGGGGGTGAGGGGAGAGAGGCAGGGGGGTGTGGGGAGAGAGGCAGGGGGAAGAGGCAAGGGGTTGAGGGGAGAGGCAGGGGGTGAGGGGAGAGGCAGGGAGGTGAGGGGAGAGGCAGGGAGGTGAGGGGAGAGAGGCAGGGAGGTGAGGGGAGAGAGGCAGGGAGGTAAGGGGAGAGAGGAAGGGAGGTGAGGGGAGAGGCAGGGAGGTGAGGGGAGAGGCAGGGAGGTGAGGGGAGAGGCAGGGAGGTGAGGGGAGAGGCAGGGGGGTGAGGGGAGAGGCAGGGAGGTGAGGGGAGAGGCAGGGAGGTGAGAGGAGAGGCAGGGAGGTGAGGGGAGAGGCAGGGAGGTGAGGGGAGAGAGGCAGGGAGGTGAGGGGAGAGAGGCAGGGAGGTGAGAGGAGAGGCAGGGAGGTGAGGGGAGAGGCAGGGAGGTGAGGGGAGAGAGGCAGGGAGGTGAGGGGAGAGAGGCAGGGAGGTAAGGGGAGAGAGGAAGGGAGGTGAGGGGAGAGGCAGGGAGGTGAGGGGAGAGGCAGGGAGGTGAGGGGAGAGGCAGGGGGGTGAGGGGAGAGGCAGGGAGGTGAGGGGAGAGGCAGGGAGGTGAGGGGAGAGGCAGGGAGGTGAGGGGAGAGGCAGGGAGGTGAGGGGAGAGAGGCAGGGGGGTGAGGGGAGAGGCAGAGAGGTGAGGGGAGAGAGGCAGGGAGGTGAGGGGAGAGAGGCAGGGTGGTGAGGGGAGAGAGGCAGGGAGGTGAGGGGAGAGAGGCAGGGGGGTGAGGGGAGAGGCAGAGAGGTGAGGGGAGAGAGGCAGGGGGGTGAGGGGAGAGAGGCAGGGGGGTGAGGGGAGAGGCAGAGAGGTGAGGGGAGAGAGGCAGGGGGGTGAGGGGAGAGGCAGGGGGTTGAGGGGAGAGAGGCAGGGAGGTGAGGGGAGAGAGGCAGGGTGGTGAGGGGAGAGAGGCAGGGAGGTGAGGGGAGAGAGGCAGGGTGGTGAGGGGAGAGAGGCAGGGAGGTGAGGGGAGAGAGGCAGGGTGGTGAGGGGAGAGAGGCAGGGAGGTGAGGGGAGAGAGGCAGGGAGGTGAGGGGAGAGAGGCAGGGTGGTGAGGGGAGAGACGCAGGGAGGTGAGGAGAGAGAGGCAGGGTGGTGAGGGGAGAGAGGTAGGGTGGTGAGGAGAGAGAGGCAGGGAGGTGAGGGGAGAGTGGCAGGGAGGTGAGGGGAGAGAGGCAGGGTGGTGAGGGGAGAGAGGTAGGGAGGTGAGGGGAGAGAGACAGGCAGGTGAGGGGAGAGAGGCAGGGAGGAGACCCCATCTACTGGCTTATACATGTGCCCATCTCCTAAGGAAACTACTCCAAGCTTGTACTAAAGAGGCACCCTTCTTGAGCCCAGATGGGCACATGTATAAGCAAGTAGATGGGGTCGCCATGGGTTCTCCCCTAGGTGTCCTGTTTGCAAACTTCTACATGGGTACCATCGAGCAAAAAGTCTTAGTCGACATGAACTTGAAACCGGCCATATACTGCAGGTATGTTGACGACATTTTTACACAGGTACCTGATGTCAGACATCTGCAGGAGCTGAAGGAGGCAGTCGAGTAGTATTCTCTGTTTTAAATTCTAAGTTTCACGTACAAGATGGAGAAGGATGGGAAGCTGCCCTTTCCTGCTGTAACAATCATGGAAAGGAGCGGAGGTTTCCACACTGCAGTCTACACTAAGGAAACAAACATAGGAATGTGCCTCAATGCCAACAGTGACTGCCCAGACAGGTACAAGAGGAGTGTTGTTAACGCTTATGTCGACCGTGCTCTCAGCCACAGCTCAGGATGGAAGCAAGTCGATGAAGAACTCTGTAGGGTAAGGCAGGTCCTAGTCAACAACGGCTTCTCCAATGGTTTCATCTAAGACATCATAAGAAGGAAAGTGAAAAGCCATGCAACCTCTGAAGAGACAACTAACACAACACCTATACCCCCTATTAGACTATTTTACAGGAACTTCTTTTCCACAGTTCATAAAACGGAGGAAAGGGTCCTGAAAGATATTGTTAATAGAAACGTTATCCCTACAGACAAAAATTTGAAAATAAAATTAACAATTTACTACAAAAACAAAAAACGGCCAACCTACTCATGAGAAACTCTCCAGACACAAAGCAGAACGCTTTAAAAGAGACCAATGTCGTCTATGCCTTCAAATGCCCACTTGGGGACTGTAAGCCTCAAAGAACTCAATATATAGGCAAGACAACAACGTCTCTTTCCAGGCGACTAACAATGCATAAGCAACAGGGCTCCATTAAGGAACATATAATCTCTTCCCACAACCAGACCATCACCAGAGAAGTCCTAACAAGCAACACAGAAATCATCGATAAATACAGCGATAGCTGTACACAGTTATTGCTGTACACAGTTATTGCTGTACACAGTTATTGCTGTGTACAGTTATTGCTGTACACAGTTATTGCTGTGTACAGTTATTGCTGTACACAGTTATTGCTGTGTACAGTTATTGTTGTACACAGTTATTGCTGTACACAGTTATTGTTGTACACAGTTATTGCTGTACACAGTTATTGTCGTACACAGTTATTGCTGTACACAGTTATTGCTGTACACAGTTATTGCTGTACACAGTTATTGCTGTGTACAGTTATTGCTGTGTACAGTTATTGCTGTACACAGTTATTGCTGTACACAGTTATTGTTGTACACAGTTATTGCTGTGTACAGTTATTGCTGTGTACAGTTATTGCTGTACACAGTTATTGTCGTACACAGTTATTGCTGTACACAGTTATTGCTGTGTACAGTTATTGCTGTACACAGTTATTGTTGTACACAGTTATTGCTGTACACAGTTATTGCTGTGTACAGTTATTGCTGTACACAGTTATTGCTGTACACAGTTATTGTTGTACACAGTTATTGCTGTGTACAGTTATTGTTGTACACAGTTATTGCTGTACACAGTTATTGCTGTACACAGTTATTGCTGTACACAGTTATTGCTGTACACAGTTATTGTTGTACACAGTTATTGCTGTACACAGTTATTGCTGTGTACAGTTATTGCTGTACACAGTTATTGCTGTACACAGTTATTGTTGTACACAGTTATTGCTGTGTACAGTTATTGCTGTGTACAGTTATTGCTGTGTACAGTTATTGCTGTACACAGTTATTGCTGTACACAGTTATTGCTGTGTACAGTTATTGCTGTGTACAGTTATTGCTGTGTACAGTTATTGCTGTACACAGTTATTGCTGTGTACAGTTATTGCTGTACACAGTTATTGCTGTGTACAGTTATTGCTGTACACAGTTATTGCTGTGTACAGTTATTACTGTACACAGTTATTGCTGTACACAGTTATTGCTGTACACAGTTATTGCTGTGTACAGTTATTACTGTACACAGTTATTGCTGTGTACAGTTATTGCTGTACACAGTTATTGCTGTGTACAGTTATTGCTGTGTACAGTTATTGCTGAACACAGACCTTCCATTCACCTGGGCTGTAGGAGACTCGAACCCTGGCCCCAGGCGAGTGAGGTAGACGCTCCGTCGCCGAGCTAATAAGTGGCCATAATAAGGAAAGTCCCAATTATTAACTTATTAAGGAACGATTATTACGACTACGTGTCTGGCCACGTGGAGAACACGTGTCTGGCCACGTGGAGAACACGTGTCTGGCCACGTGGAGAACACGTGTCTGGCCACGTGGAGAACACGTGTCTGGCCACGTGGAGAACACGTGTCTGGCCACGTGGAGAACACGTGTCTGGCCACGTGGAGAACACGTGTCTGGCCACGTGGAGAACACGTATCTGGCCACGTGGAGAACACGTATCTGGCCACGTTGAGAACACGTATCTGGCCACGTGGAGAACAAGAACACGTGTCTGGCCACGTGGAGAACAAGAACACGTATCTGGCCACGTTGAGAACACGTATCTGGCCACGTTGAGAACACGTATCTGGCCACGTTGAGAACACGTATCTGGCCACGTGGAGAACAAGAACACGTGTCTGGCCACGTGGAGAACAAGAACACGTGTCTGGCCACGTGGAGAACAAGAACACGTGTCTGGCCACGTGGAGAACAAGAACACGTGTCTGGCCACGTGAAGAACAAGAACACGTGTCTGGCCACGTGGAGAACAAGAACACGTGTCTGGCCACGTGGAGAACAAGAACACGTGTCTGGCCACGTGGAGAACAAGAACACGTGTCTGGCCACGTGGAGAACAAGAACACGTGTCTGGCCACGTGAAGAACAAGAACACGTGGAGAACACGTGTGTGGCCACGTGGAGAACAAGAACACGTGTCTGGCCACGTGGAGAACAAGAACACGTGTCTGCCCACGTGGAGAACAAGAACACGTGTCTGGCCACGTGGAGAACAAGAACACGTGTCTGGCCACGTTGAGAACAAGAACACGTGTCTGGCCACGTGGAGAACAAGAACACGTGTCTGGCCACGTGGAGAACAAGAACACGTGTCTGGCCACGTGAAGAACAAGAACACGTGGAGAACACGTGTGTGGCCACGTGGAGAACAAGAACACGTGTCTGGACAATTGGAGAACAAGAACACGTGTCTGGACAATTGGAGAACAAGAACACGTGTCTGGCCACGTGGAGAACAAGAACACGTGTCTGGCCACGTGGAGAACAAGAACACGTGTCTGGCCACGTGGAGAACAAGAACACGTGTCTGGCCACGTGAAGAACAAGAACACGTGGAGAACACGTGTGTGGCCACGTGGAGAACAAGAACACGTGTCTGGCCACGTGGAGAACAAGAACACGTGTCTGCCCACGTGGAGAACAAGAACACGTGTCTGGCCACGTGGAGAACAAGAACACGTGTCTGGCCACGTTGAGAACAAGAACACGTGTCTGGCCACGTGGAGAACAAGAACACGTGTCTGGCCACGTGGAGAACAAGAACACGTGTCTGGCCACGTGAAGAACAAGAACACGTGGAGAACACGTGTGTGGCCACGTGGAGAACAAGAACACGTGTCTGGACAATTGGAGAACAAGAACACGTGTCTGGACAATTGGAGAACAAGAACACGTGTCTGGCCACGTGGAGAACAAGAACACGTGTCTGGCCACGTGGAGAACAAGAACACGTGTCTGGCCACGTGGAGAACAAGAACACGTGTCTGGCCACGTGGAGAACAAGAACACGTGTCTGGCCACGTGGAGAACAAGAATACGTGTCTGGCCACGTGGAGAACAAGAACACGTGTCTGGCCACGTGGAGAACAAGAACACGTGTCTGGCCACGTGGAGAACAAGAACACGTGTCTGGCCACGTGGAGGACAAGAACACTTGTCTGGCCACGTGGAGAACACGTGTCTGGCCACGTGGAGGACGAGAACACGTGTCTGGCCACGTAGAGAACAAGAACACGTGTCTGGCCACGTGGAGAACAAGAACACGTGTCTGGCCACGTGGAGGACAAGAACACGTGTCTGGCCACGTGGAGAACAAGAACACGTGTCTGGCCACGTGGAGAACAAGAACACGTGTCTGGCCACGTGGAGAACAAGAACACGTGTCTGGCCACGTGGAGAACGAAAACACGTGTCTGGCCACGTGGAGGACAAGAACACTTGTCTGGCCACGTGGAGAACACGTGTCTGGCCACGTGGAGGACGAGAACACGTGTCTGGCCACGTAGAGAACAAGAACACGTGTCTGGCCACGTGGAGAACAAGAACACGTGTCTGGCCACGTGGAGGACAAGAACACGTGTCTGGCCACGTGGAGAACAAGAACACGTGTCTGGCCACGTGGAGAACAAGAACACGTGTCTGGCCACGTGGAGGACAAGAACACGTGTCTGGCCACGTGGAGAACAAGAACACGTGTCTGGCCACGTGGAGAACAAGAACACGTGTCTGGCCACGTGGAAAACACGTGTCTAGCCACGTGGAGAACACGTATTAGGCCACGTGGAGAACAAGAACACGTGTCTGGCCACGTGGAGAACACGTGTCTGGCCACGTGGAGAACACGTGTCTGGCCACGTGGAGGACGAGAACACGTGTCTGGCCACGTGGAGAACAAGAACACGTGTCTGGCCACGTGGAGGACACGAACACGTGTCTGGCCACGTGGAGAACAAGAACACGTGTCTGGCCACGTGGAGAACACGTATTTGACCACGTGGAGAACAAGAACACGTGTCTGGCCACGTGGAGAACACGTGTCTGGCCACGTGGAGAACACGTGTCTGGCCACGTGGAGAACACGTGTCTGGCCACGTGGAGAACACGTGTCTGGCCACGTGGAGGACGAGAACACGTGTCTGGCCACGTGGAGAACACGTGTCTGGCCACGTGGAGAACACGTGTCTGGCCACGTGGAGAACACGTGTCTGGCCACGGGCGGCGTTGGTGGGTGGCGTTGGTGGGCGGCGTTGGTGGACGGTGTTGGTGGGCGGCGTTGGTGGGCGGCGTTGGTGGGCGGCGTTGGTGGGTGGCGTTGGTGGGCGGCGTTGGTGGGCGGCGTTGGTGGGTGGCGTTGGTGGGCGGCGTTGGTGGACGGTGTTGGTGGGCGGCGTTGGTGGGCGGCGTTGGTGGGCGGCGTTGGTGGGCGGCGTTGGTGGGCGGTGTTGGTGGACGGTGTTGGTGGGCGGCGTTGGTGGGCGGCGTTGGTGGGTGGCGTTGGTGGGCGACGTTGGTGGGTGGCGTTGGTGGGTGGCGTTGGTGGGCGGCGTTGGTGGGCGGCGTTGGTGGGCGGTGTTGGTGGGCGGTGTTGGTGGGCGGCGTTGGTGGGTGGCGTTGGTGGGTGGTGTTGGTGGGCGGTGTTGGTGGGTGGCGTTGGTGGGCGGCGTTGGTGGGCGGCGTTGGTGGGCGGTGTTGGTGGGCGGCGTTGGTGGGTGGCGTTGGTGGGTGGTGTTGGTGGGCGGTGTTGGTGGGTGGCGTTGGTGGGCGGTGTTGGTGGGCGGCGTTGGTGGGCGGTGTTGGTGGGCGGCGTTGATGGGTGGCGTTGGTGGGCGGTGTTGGTGGGCGGTGTTGGTGGGCGGTGTTGGTGGGCGGTGTTGGTGGGCGGTGTTGGTGGGCGGCGTTGGTGGGCGGCGCAGGTGGGTGGCGTTGGTGGGCGGTGTTGGTGGGCGGTGTTGGTGGGCGGAGCAGGTGGGCGGAGCAGGTGGGTGGCGCAGGTGGGCGGCGTTGGTGGGCGGCGCAGGTGGGCGGCGTTGGTGGGCGGCGCAGGTGGGCGGCGTTGGTGGGCGGCGCAGGTGGGTGGCGTTGGTGGGCGGCGCAAGTGGGCGGCGCAGATGGGCGGCGCAGGTGGGCGGCGCCGGTGGGCGGGGCGGTGAGGAAACTCGTCTCATGATTGGCTGGAGGAGAGCTGAGGCGGCTGGCCGGGAGGAGGTAACAGCCAATCACAGCCCGCCATGGATGGTGGGAGTGACGTCACCAGTGTTAAGTTCTTTATTACGTGTTCTTGTTCTCCATGTGTCCAGACACGTGTTCTTGTTCTCCACGTGGCCAGCACGTGTTCTTGTTCTCCACGTGGCCAGCACGTGTTCTTGTTCTCCACGTGGCCAGCACGTGTTCTTGTTCTCCACGTGGCCAGACACGTGTTCTTGTTCTCCACGTGGCCAGACACGTGTTCTTGTTCTCCACGTGGCCAGACACGTGTTCTTGTTCTCCACGTGGCCAGACACGTGTTCTTGTTCTCCACGTGGCCAGCACGTGTTCTTGTTCTCCACGTGGCCAGCACGTGTTCTTGTTCTCCACGTGGCCAGCACGTGTTCTTGTTCTCCACGTGGCCAGACGGGTGTTCTTGTTCTCCACGTGGCCAGCACGTGTTCTTGTTCTCCACGTGGCCAGCACGTGTTCTTGTTCTCCACGTGGCCAGACACGTGTTCTTGTTCTCCACGTGGCCAGACACGTGTTCTTGTTCTCCACGTGGCCAGACACGTGTTCTTGTTCTCCACGTGTCCAGACACGTGTTCTCCACAGGCCAGACACGTGTTCTCCACGTGGCCAGACACGTGTTCTTGTTCTCCACGTGGCCAGACACGTGTTCTTGTTCTCCACGTGGCCAGACATGTGTTCTTGTTCTCCACGTGGCCAGACACGTGTTCTTGTTCTCCACGTGTCCAGACACGTGTTCTCCACGTGGCCAGACACGTGTTCTTGTTCTCCACGTGGCCAGACACGTGTTCTTGTTCTCCACGTGTCCAGACACGTAATCTTGTTCTCCACGTGTCCAGACACGTGTTCTTGTTCTCCACGTGGCCAGACACGTGTTCTCCACGTGGCCAGACACGTGTTCTTGTTCTCCACGTGGCCAGACACGCGTTCTTGTTCTCCACGTGGCCAGACACGTGTTCTTGTTCTCCACGTGGCCAGACACGTGTTCTTGTTCTCCACGTGGGCAGACACGTGTTCTTGTTCTCCACGTGGCCAGACACGTGTTCTTGTTCTCCACGTGGCCAGACACGTGTTCTCCACGTGGCCAGACACGTGTTCTTGTTCTCCACGTGGCCAGACACGTGTTCTTGTTCTACACGTGTCCAGACACGTGTTCTTGTTCTCCACGTGTCCAGACACGTGTTCTTGTTCTCCACGTGGCCAGACACGTGTTCTTGTTCTCCACGTGGCCAGACACGTGTTCTTGTTCTCCACGTGGCCAGACACGTGTTCTTGTTCTCCATGTGGCCAGACACGTGTTCTTGTTCTCCACGTGGCCAGACACGTGTTCTTGTTCTCCACGTGGCCAGACACGTGTTCTTGTTCTCCACGTGGCCAACGCGTGTTCTCCACGTGGCCAGACACGTGTTCTCCACGTGGCCAGACACATGTTCTTGTTCTCCACGTGGTCAGACACGTGTTCTTGTTCTCCACGTGGCCAACGCGTGTTCTCCACGTGGCCAGACACGTGTTCTTGTTCTCCACGTGGCCGACACGTGTTCTCCACGTGGCCAGACACGTGTTCTCCACGTGGCCAGACACGTGTTCTTGTTCTCCACGTGGCCAGACACGTGTTCTCCACGTGGCCAGACACGTGTTCTCCACGTGGCCAGACACATGTTCTTGTTCTCCACGTGGTCAGACACGTGTTCTTGTTCTCCACGTGGCCAGACACGTGTTCTTGTTCTCCACGTGACCAGACACGTGTTCTTGTTCTCCACGTGGTCAGACACGTGTTCTTCTTCTCCACGTGGCCAACACGTGTTCTTGTTCTCCACGTGGTCAGACACGTGTTCTTGTTCTCCACGTGACCAGACACGTGTTCTTGTTCTCCACGTGGTCAGACACGTGTTCTTCTTCTCCACGTGGCCAGACACGTGTTCTCCACGTGGCCAGACACGTGTTCTTGTTCTCCACGTGGCCAGACACGTGTTCTCCACGTGGCCAGACACGTGTTCTCCACGTGACCAGACACGTGTTCTTGTTCTCCACGTGGTCAGACACGTGTTCTTCTTCTCCACGTGGCCAACACGTGTTCTTGTTCTCCACGTGGTCAGACACGTGTTCTTGTTCTCCACGTGACCAGACACGTGTTCTTGTTCTCCACGTGGTCAGACACGTGTTCTTCTTCTCCACGTGGCCAGACACGTGTTCTCCACGTGGCCAGACACGTGTTCTTGTTCTCCACGTGGCCAGACACGTGTTCTCCACGTGGCCAGACACGTGTTCTCCACGTGGCCAGACACGTGTTCTCCACGTGGTCAGACACGTGTTCTTGTTCTCCACGTGGCCAGACACGTGTTCTCCACGTGGCCAGACACGTGTTCTTGTTCTCCACGTGGCCAGACACGTGTTCTTGTTCTCCACGTGGCCAGACACGTGTTCTCCACGTGGCCAGACACGTGTTCTTGTTCTCCACGTGGCCAGACACGTGTTCTCCACGTGGTCAGACACGTGTTCTCCACGTGGCCAGACACGTGTTCTCCACGTGGCCAGACACGTGTTCTCCACAAGCCAGACACGTGTTCTCCACGTGGCCAGACACGTGTTCTCCACGTGGCCAGACACGTGTTCTCCACAGGCCAGACACGTGTTCTCCACGTGGCCAGACACGTGTTCTCCACGTGGTCAGACACGTGTTCTCCACAGGCCAGACACGTGTTCTCCACGTGGCCAGACACGTGTTCTCCACAGGCCAGACACGTGTTCTCCACGTGGCCAGACACGTGTTCTCCACAGGCCAGACACGTGTTCTCCACAGGCCAGACACGTGTTCTCCACGTGGCCAGACACGTGTTCTCGTTCTCCACGTGGCCAGACACATGTTCTTGTTCTCCACGTGGCCAGACACGTGTTCTTGTTCTCCACGTGGCCAGACACGTGTTCTTGTTCTCCACGTGGCCAAACACGTGTTCTCGTTCTCTACGTGGCCAGACACGTGTTCTTGTTCTCCACGTGGCCAGACACGTGTTCTTGTTCTCCACGTGGCCAAACACGTGTTCTCGTTCTCTACGTGGCCAGACACGTGTTCTTGTTCTCCACGTGGCCAGACACGTGTTCTTGTTCTCCACGTGGCCAAACACGTGTTCTCGTTCTCTACGTGGCCAGACACGTGTTCTTGTTCTCCACGTGGCCAGACACGTGTTCTCCACAACACCGCCCACCAACACCGCCCACCAACGCCGCCCACCAACACCGCCCACCAACGCCGCCCACCAACACCGCCCACCAACACCGCCCACCAACACCGCCCACCAACGCCGCCCACCAACACCGCCCACCAACGCCGCCCACCAACACCGCCCACCAACACCGCCCACCAACGCCACCCACCAACGCCGCCCACCAACACCGCCCACCAACACCGCCCACCTACGCCGCCCACCAACGCCGCCCAACTGCGCCGCCCACCAACGCCGCCCACCAACGCCGCCCACCTGCGCCGGCCACCAACGCCGCCCACCAACGCCGCCCACCTGCGCCGCCCACCGACGCCGCCCACCTGCGCCGGCCACCAACGCCGCCCACCAACGCCGCCCACCTGCGCCGCCCACCAACGCCGCCCACCTGCGCCGCCCACCTGCGCCGCCCACCTGCGCCGCCCACCAACGCCGCCCACCTGCGCAGGCCACCAACGCCGCCCACCTGCGCCGCCCACCAACGCCGCCCACCAACGCCGCCCACCAATGCCACCCATCCTCGCCGCCCACCCTGGTGGGTGGTATTAACACGGGCGGGGGTGAGTGTGGAGAGCCAGGTGTGGGGGGGGTGGGACACAGGTGTGGGACTAACATCTGTACACTCATTAATGGGAACACTTGTGCTGAGTCTGCCAGCGCCCCTACACCTGCACGCACACACACACACACACACACACACTCACGCACACACTCACACACTCACGCGCACACTCAAGCACACACACTCAAGCACACACACACACACACACACACACACACACACACACACACACACACACACACACACACACACACACACTCAAGCACACACACACACACACACACACACACACACACACACACACACACACACACACACACACACACACACACACACACACACTCACGCACACACTCACACACTCACGCGCACACTCAAGCACACACACTCAAGCACACACACACACACACACACACACACACACACACACACACACACACACACACACACACACACACACACACACACACACACACACACACACACACACATACACACACACTCACGCACACACTCACACACTCACGCGCACACTCAAGCACACACACTCAAGCACACACACACACACACACACACACACACACACACACACACACACACACACACACACACACACACACACACACACACACACACACACACTCACATACTCACACACGAATTAAACATTAAAGTGAAACACTAAACGAAAAGTTCCAAAGTGTGTTTGTACAAAATGAAATCTTCAGGGAACCAGATACAAAAAGGCTTCCAGAGAACAACATAGAGCACATAGAGCTGTCTAGAGATGAAGTGGAAAAAATGCTCCAGGAGCTAAGTAAGAACAAGGCAGCTGGTCCAGATGGAGTTTCACCATGGGTTCTTAGAGAATAATAATAATAATAATAATTTTTATTTAGGTAAGGTACATACATAAAGATATTTTACAAAGTTTGTTGGCTTTATAGATAGAGCTAGTACATACAATGCCTAAAGCCACTATTACGCAAAGCGTTTCAGGAGAATGTGCACCTGAGCTCAGCATTCCTCTTCAACTGATTTTTCAGGCATCCCTGTTTACATGAGTTGTAGCTGATGTGTGGAAAAAGGCTAACATAGTTCCAATCTACAAAAGTGGCAGCAGGGAAGACCCCCTTAATTATAGACCTGTATCATTGACAAGTATAATAGTCAAAATATTGGAAAAAATAATTAAAACTAAATGGGTAGAACACCTGGAGAGAAATGATATAATATCAGACAGACTATGGTTTTTGATCTGGAAGATCCTGTGTATCGAATTTACTCAGTTTCTATGATCGAGCAACAGAGATATTACAGGAAAGAGATGGTTGGGTTGACTGCATCTATCTGGACCTAAAAAAGGCTTTCGACAGAGTTCCACATAAGAGGTTGTTCTGGAAACTGGAAAATATTGGAGGGGTGAGAGATAAGCTTTTAACATGGATGAAAATTTTTTTGACTGATAGAAAAATGAGGGCAGTGATCAGAGGCAATGTATCGGAATGGAGAAATGTCACAAGTGGAGTACCACAGGGTTCAGTTCTTGCACCAGTGATGTTTATTGTCTACATAAATGATCTACCAGTTGGTATACAGAATTATATGAACATGTTTGCTGATGATGCTAAGATAATAGGGAAGGATAAGAAACTTAGATGATTGTCATGCCCTTCAAGATGACCTGGTCAAAATAAGTATATGGAGCACCACGTGGCAAATGGAATTTAATGTTAATAAATGTCATGTTATGGAATGTGGAATAGGAGAACATAGACCCCACACAACCTATATATTATGTGAGAAATCTTTAAAGAATTCTGATAAAGAAAGAGATCTAGGGATGGTTCTAGATAGAAAACTATCACCTGAGGACCACATAAAGAATATTGTGCGAGGAGCCTATGCTATGCTTTCTAACTTCAGAATTGCTTTTAAATACATGGATGGCGATATACTAAAGAAATTGTTCACGACTTTTGTTAGGCCAAAGCTAGAATATGCAGCGGTTGTGTGGTGCCCATATCTTAAGAAGCACATCAACAAACTGGAAAAGGTGCAAAGACATGCTACTAAGTGGCTCCTAGAACTGAAGGGTAAGAGCTACGAGGAGAGGTTAGAGGCATTAAATATGCCAAAACTTGAAGACAGAAGAAAAAGAGGTGATATGATCACTACATACAAAATTGTAACAGGAATTTATAAAATCGATAGGGAATATTTCCTGAGACCTGGAACTTTAAGAACAAGAGGTCATAGATATAAACTAGCTAAACACAGATGCCGAAGAAATATAAGAAAATTCACTTTCGCAAACAGAGTGGTAGACCGTTGGAACAAGTTAGGGGAGAAGGTGGTGGAGGCCAAGACCGTCAGTAGTTTCAAAGCGTTATATGACAAAGAGTGCTGGGAAGACGGGACACCAGGAGCGTAGCTCTCATCCTGTAACTACACACACACACACACACACACACACACACACACACACACACACACACACACACACACACACACACACACACACACACACACACACACACACACACACACACACACACACACACACACACACACACCCACACACCCACACACACACACACACACACACACACACACACACACACACACACACACACACACACACACACGCACACACACAAGACATGATGGACTACATCACGCAGAAGTGCAAGGACGCAGCAAACAAGTTTGTCCCAGCCCAAAAGGAAAACAGAGAAATGCAGATGAGAAACCCATGGTTTAATCAGAGATGTAGGCTAGCTAAGCAGCAAAGTAAAAGGGCATGGAGAAACTATAGGAATAACAGGACACTGGAGAGCAGAGAAAGATACCAGAATGCCAGGAATGAATATGTCAGGATGAGAAGAGAGGCAGAAAGACAATACGAAAATGACATCGCAAGCAAGGCAAAGACTCAGCCTAAATTGCTGCATAGCCACATCAGGAGAAAAACAACAGTAAAGGAACAGGTTATGAAATTAAGGATAGGGGACGAAGGATTCATTACAAATGACAAGGAAGTGTGTGTGGAACTGAATAAGAAGTTCCAAGAGGTCTTCACCTTAGAGCAAGGAGAAATTCCAGAGATAAGTGAGGGAATAGCTAACCAGGAACCACTGGAAGAGTTTGAGATTACTAGCGGGGAAGTAAGGAAGTGTTTACTAGAGTTGGATGTGACAAAGGCTATAGGCCCAGATGGAATCTTCCCTTGGATACTAAAGGAAGGAGCAGAAGAACTGTGCCTGCCACTCTCCATAGTGTACAACAAATCACTGGTAACAGGGGAACTGCCAGAAATTTGGAAAGCAGCTAACGTAGTCCCGATATACAAGAAAGGGGATAGACAGGAGGCACTGAACTACAGGCCAATGTCCCTAACCTGCATACTATGCAAGCTGATGGAGAAGATTATGCGAAGAAAGCTAGTGGAACATCTGTAGCGAAAGAACTTTGTAACACAGCATCAATATGGGTTCAGGGATGGCATGTCCTGCCTCACAGGGTTACTTGAATTCTACGACCAGGCAACAAAAATAAGGCAAGAAAGAGATAGGTGGGCAGACTGCATATTTTTGGATTGTCAGAAAGCCTTTGATACAGTGCCACACAAGAGGCTAGTGAAAAAATGGAGATGCAGGCTGGAGTGAAAGGGAAGGTACTCCATTGGATACAGGAGTACCTAAGCAACAGGAGACAACGAGTCAGTGTGAGGGGTGAGGTCTTAGATTGGCAAGACGTTACGAGTGGAGTCCCGCAGGGGTCAGTCCTTGGACCTATACTGTTTCTGGTATATGTAAATGATCTCCCAGAGGGTATAGAATCGTTTCTCTCAATGTTTGCCGATGATGCAAAAATTATGAGGAGGATTGAAACTGAGGACGATAGTAGGAGGCTACAAGATGACCTAGACAGACTGAGTGAATGGTCCAACAAATGGCTGTTGAAGTTCAACCCGAGTAAATGCAAAGTAATGAAACTAGGCAGTGGAAACAGGAGGCCAGACACAGGATACAGAATAGGAGATGAAGTACTTAATGAAACGGACAGAGAGAAAGATCTAGGAGTTGATATCACACCAAACCTGTCTCCTGAAGCCCACATAAAGAGAATAACGTCTGCGGCATATGCGAGGCTGGCTAACATCAGAACAGCGTTCAGGAACCTGTGTAAGGAATCATTCAGAATCTTGTACACCACATATGTAAGACCAATCCTGGAGTATGCGGCCCCAGCATGGAGCCCGCACCTTGTCAAGCACAAGACGAAGCTGGAAAAAGTCCAAAGGTATGCCACTAAACTAGTCCCAGAACTAAGAGACATGAGTTCATACTTGGAACTCTGACAGTGGATGGGAAGAAGATTGTAATCTTGATACTCTACAATCCCCCACCAAACAGTAGAAGGCCCAGGCAGGAGTACGAGGACAGCAACAAGACATGTATAGATGAACTGCAGAAGGCAGCGACTATAGCGCATAGAATGAGAGCGAAGCTGCTGGTCATGGGGGACCTAAATCATGGAGAGATAGATTGGGAAACGAGGAACCCCCATGGCGGGGAGGAGACCTGGAGAGCGAAGCTGGTAGACGTTATTGACAGGAATTTCCTGACACAGCATGTGAAGGAAGATACTAGGGAAAGAGGAGGGGATGCGCCCAGCCTATTAGACCTGATTTTCACCCGGAATGTAGAAGACATCGAGCAGTTGGAACATGAAATACCACTAGGAGCTAGTGACCATTGTGTCCTAGTCTTTGACTACATGATTGAGCTTAAAATTGTGACCAAAGGACAAGAGGTCCGGGAAAGGAGACTTGATTACAGAAAAGGGGACTACAGAAGGATAAGGGACTACCTGGGAGAAGTGCAGTGGGAGGAAGAAATTAGAGGAAAATCAGTGCAAGATATGCAAGATAAATCAGTGCAAGAGGCAAATGTCGTACCGATCTTCAAGAAAGGAGATCATTCAGAAACCTAAGTAAGGAAGCATTTAGGGCGCTTTACACTGCCTACGTGAGGCCAGTCTTAGAGTATGCCGCCCCATCATGGAGTCCCCACCTGAAGAAACACATAAGGAAATTGGAAAAGGTTCAGAAGTTTGCAACAAGACTTGTCCCAGAGTTAGGAGGGATGGGGTATGAAGAGCGTCTGAAGGAACTGAACCTTACGACACTAGAAAAAAGAAGGGAGAGGGGGGGACATGATAAGAACGTATAAGATACTCAGAGGGATTGACAGAGTGGACATAGACGAAATGTTCACACGGAATAGTAACAGAACGAGGGGACATGGATGGAAGCTGGAAACTCAGATGAGTCACAGATATGTTAGGAAGTTTTCTTTTAGCGTGAGAGTAGAGGGAAAATGGAATGCACTTCAGGAACAGGTTGTGGAAGCAAATACTATTCATAATTTTAAAACCAGGTATGATAGGGAAATGGGACAGGAGTCATTGCTGTAAACAACCGATGCTCGAAAGGCGGGATCCAAGAGTCCATACTCGATCCT